>NC_089761.1:20245643-20285643 GCF_040412425.1 Macrobrachium rosenbergii | reverse complement strand
AGGAAATATTTAAGGCAACCTCCCATGTCAGGTCACTAACAAAAGTCACATCTACATTGCAGTGCCTATAAAGTTGTAATCGATGTTAGCAACCCAGGTACTTGTATTATAACCAAGGTAGTGACGCCAGGTAACTTAGAATTAATCAATCAGTCAATCGATCAATACTATTGCCATCTACGAAATGATGGACGATGCCAGCTGATGACTTGACATAACAGTTACAAGTTGTATAACCCATAAGAAATATCTATGGGCTTTGTTATGGTCAGATACAACTGGAAGTCTTGATTTTTCAAAAAGACAGAGTTCTTAACGATAAGTTTGCAAATTTACTTAGCTAGTATAACAGCAGTGTAATTATACTGGAATGGAAAAATCACAACTCGTACTGAATGGAGACATCTAGTCCGAGATGGTTTTCAAAAGGGTACGATTCGTCACGATTTGGAACCCAATTCACGTGTTTAAGATATCAGTTTTATTCTATGGAAATCAGAAAGCTTAATTCTTACTTCATGGGTATGGGATGAATCTTAGAGCATTTTGCTTTATATGCTTTGGCATTATCCGGACTTGAGTTATTTCAGTATCCTTAAATATAATAATAATAACAATAATAATAATAATAATAATAATAATAATAATAATAATAATAATAATAATAATAATAATAATAATAAGCAATAAGAAGAAGAAGAAGAAGAAGAAGAAGAAGAAGAAGAAGAAGAAGAAGAAGAAGAAGAAGAAGAAAACGGAGGCGGAGGAGAAGGAAGAGAAGGAGGAAGATGAGGAGGAGGAGGAGGAGAACGAGGACGAGGACCAGGAAAGATAAGTCATTTTTACCAGTTTTCGATCTTAAAACTCTACGGAAATACACAGCCTCCTCTCGAAATTTAGTCTCTGTAACGCCATTATCAAGGTCTAGAGACCTTGGCCGTTACCACACCTATTGTCTCTTTTTTCGTAACCACTCCTCTCAAGTCAAATGAATTCTATGAACCAGTTGCTAAAAGCAGAGAATCGTATAAAATATCGAGCTAGTGTTTTCATGAAACAGCGAAAAGTGAAATGAAGTCAATGAAATATGAAATATGAAACTTGAACTATAATAATTTGGTCGAACGTTTTCTGTGGAGCCGTTTTCACACTAAACATTATATAATGTATATATGTATATGTATGTATATATATATATATATGTGTGTGTGTGTGTATACACGACACACACACACACACACACACACACACACATATATATATATATATATATATATATATATATATATATATATATATATATATATATATATATGGCAGTCAACACTACTTGGAATGAAAATATATTCACTTATTTTCTGTGACTGCGCCAAGATAGAATTCTGCTTGCAACCGCCAAATTGATTAATGCACGGAAGCAGTGTTGTTTGTTTTGCTCTTTCGCTAACTTTCCCCGTTCCTTTTATTGTACCTCCTTTCATATTCTCTTTCTTCCATCTTACTTTCCACCCTCTCTTAACAATTGATTCATAGCGCAGCTGCGAGGTTTGCCTTCTGTTACACCTTTCAAATCTTTTACTGTCAATTTCCGTTTCAGAGCTGAATGACCTCATAAGTCCCCGTGCTTGGTCTTTGGCCTAAATTCTATATCCAGTTCAATTCAGCTGACTTTCCCAACATTCTTTTGTGAAAATCTAATGGAATTTTCCTTCATTCTTCGCCGACTTTCTCGGAAACGCTGATGTAAATGTGGCAGCATTGTTATCACTCCTGAATAGCTTCCTCAGAATCACTTATGAAAAATTGACCCGGTAAGTATTACAGCATTCCTGCTAATGGACGGCGAGACATACAAACAGCTAGATGTAAATAAACATATTTTAGGGAAAAGAATCGCAACGTGATATTATAGAAGTATATATTTGAATTCAAAATTCATATATACAGGTATATATGTATGTGTGTGTCTATTTATACCTTCATGAACAGACACACACATACATGTAATATATATATATATATATATATATATATATATATATATATATATATATATATATATATATATATATATATATATATATATATATTTATATATATATATATATATATATATAAATACATACACACACATGTACATAAATGTGTGAGTGTGTGTGTGTGTGTGTGTGTGTGTGTAGTATTTACAATTAAAAATAACAATAACCCATCCAAAGGAAAAAAGGAAATGAGAGAAACATCTCATACCAAAAACAATCCAATGATTCGCTAAGGAAGCATCTGCTGCCGCTAATGTTACCGAAGAGAAAAAAAGTGTTCGCTGGCCAACCAGATGCTTGGGATAGTCTGCTAGATCATCAGATGGCGTATCTGAATCTGAGTCCGAAATTGCTGATCTTATCTTCGATCCACTTGTTTACTTTGGCGTCCTGATCGGGTGTCAATCGGTTCTTCCAATCCCCAACAACACCTATTCGGATCGAGAGATGATCGAATTGAAGACAGGTAATCAGATGATATGCCGATACCGAGAACAATTTAGATTAAAAGTACTGATGAAACTGTTGCAAAAATTGCCAGATGGTTTAGACTGTTGACTGAAAGGGTATTTAGCCTTAGGTCTTGTTATATTGGTGATCTACAACTCTCACTGTAAATTCCGATTTGTAAACACTCGTCTTTTTCATCGACATTATCATCATCATCATCATTATTACCATCATTATCTTGGCTAAATGTGTCATAAGACAGAGAAACAGCTTCAGCAATCATAATAATAATAATATTAGCAATATCTGTTATTATTATTATTATTATTATTATTATTATTATTATTATTATTATTATTATTATTTATCTACTAGTACATAAAAGTTTACTGATGGAATATTGCACTAAATGTTGTAATCTGCAGCTTCCTTTGACCATAGCAAGGTTGTAAAAAAATAATTGACTCTGTTTTTATAAATCAAGATATAAATAAAAACGAGTAAAGTGAAAGGAAATACACCTCTCTTGTGAATATTAACATTCCCTACCTTTCCTGTAGAAGCCTCCCTCTTTCCTCACATACTCATCCTTCCTCCTCCGTTTCTCGTACGCTTCCTTCTCTTCGCTCCCATTCCCGGCAGGATCTCTTCCTGCTGGCCTCTTCCACTCGGCCCTGGCCTTCATCTTCTCGAAGGACGTGTACTCGACGATGCCCCCCATCTGCGCCTCCGTCAGGTTGGTGCCGAGGAAGTCGTCGAGTTTCTTGATCTCCTCCAGAGGGTTTGCCTTCAAGTCCTCGTAGAAGAGGAAGTGGAGGTTCGGGTGGTTTCTCTTCTCCCAGGCCTCCTTCAGGTGTAGCCAGTAGGGGCCGTAAAATACTGGGCGGCAGATTTTATCAGTTTTAGTAAGGAGTTTATACACACACGATGTATAAAGTATGTACATTATATATATATATATATATATATATATATATATATATATATCTCAATGTCTTTACTGTAATCCAACAGTATATATATATATATATATATATATATATATATATATATATATATATATATATATATATATATATATATATATACATAAAACCAAGGTCTAGAGAATAGACCTTGTATATAACATTAACAATAAGAGAGAGAGAGAGAGAGAGAGATGTACTACATCTCTACGGATGAAAACAAATTATGTTATAACGAATCTAAAAGAAAAACTATCATTCACATGCATATCAACTCGGTCAATAAGAACGAACAAACAAACAAAAGCATACTAAGGGTATACTTTACCATCGTCATCCACGAAATACTGAATGAATTCGTCGAAAGATCCGACGAAGTCGAGAACCTCCACCATTTTGTGGTGATGGTGATAAGAGACCACGACATCCTTCGGGTTCCTCGCTACGTAGACAACCTATTGATTAGATTAATAGGATGCTGAACGTGAGAAGCAGAGAATTGATATCCAACGCGCGCATGCACATAACAACAACACATATATATATATATATATATATATATATATATAATATATTATATATATATATATATATATATATATATATATATATATATATATATATATATATATCTACATACACGTGACTTTCACATTCAAAATATTAAAATATAATAATTATCGTCTAACATCGATTTGACCATACTTCGGGGATAACTTACGTGCAAATAAATTGTAATCAATAAGTGCCTGTGCAGAGTATATATATTATCTCCTTGGGTAAAAGTTATTCTTAAATATGTACTGAAATCGATATTAAAGAACATAGACACACACACACACACACACACCAGAGCTACATACCTTAGCGACATCTAGCATCCCAGGTGGCAACAGAGAAAACGGAAGGTGCGTTTTGATGGTCCTTGGATCAGGAGACGCCTCCGCTTGCTGAAAAGTGACTCCGTTTTCAGGGTCCTTCCCGGGACATTGTTCCAAGAAGGCGTTGATGAATGGATTATTAGGAGGTGGCGATTTTGGGTCGAAGTCTGGCAGCAACATGTCAAATCTTTTCGTGTAAAGAGAGGTCATTAGTAGATGGAATTTAAACAATTATACACGTGAATAATCCAGATATGTTCAAGGTCCATTAGAATTTTCATTTATTTTAATTCCAGTTTATCTATTTCATTTATTTACTCTTCTGTGCTTTTTTTTTTATCTTACAAGAATAATATTAATTGATATTAAAAATTTTGTTAAATTTATGCAGCTGAGTGCATTCCAGCGTTAATTATGAAAGCCATTATTTGTATACTCGTCGATATTTTGTTAGATTATCAAGGGAAAAGGATTTTAAAATTCATGAATTTATGCAGCTGGATACCTTTGAATGTTAACTTTGAAATCGAGTGCTAAGAGAATAATTTCATCCATAGTCTTTTAGCACCGTCAATATTATTCCCAGAATATTTTCTAAACCCATGAAATCTACATTTACACTGTAGGCATCACTGAAGGTTCTTAACAACGTGCCTTCGGCCCCTAGATGCAACCCTTTTCGTTTCTTTCACTGTACCTCCTTTCATATTCCTTTCTTCCATCTAACTTTCCACCCTCTCCTAAAAATTGAATCATAGTGCAACTGCGAAGCTTTACTCCTGTTACACCTTGCAAACCTTTTACTGTCAATTTCCGTTTCAGCCTTGAATGTCCTCATAGGTCCCAGTGCTTGGCCTTTGGCCTAAATTTTATATTCAGTTCAATTCAACTCCTACATTTACTCCTGTCACTACTTATACTAACACTACTACACACACTGTTGACACCACTTACTCCAGAAACGGTGATCTTGCCGAAAGAGGTTTTCTAGCCCGAGGGTGGTCAAGATTTGGGTTGTTCCTCATAGTCCAAACGATCTCCTGGACCCAGGTGGTTCCGCATTTCGAGTAAGTCTCCACGACGACGTCTGTTTGCCTCAGCTGAAACAGAAGACAACAGAAACTTGTCCTCTGTTCATTACCGAACTTCAGGCAAGCTTGTAGTGAAGTTCTACACTCCCGACGGACTTCAAAAAGGTTGTTGAGACGACTTCTCTGTCACCGGACTTCCCAAGCTTATGGTGAAGTCTACTCTTTACAAAGCTTACATTGAAATGTTTCTCCCTTAACGGCCTTCACGAAGTTTGTGGTGAAGTATCCTTATGCTACGGACTTCGAAAGCTTATAGTGAAGTCTAATCTCTCAAAGGACTTTGAAAATGTTAAGAATTCTACCCGTAATGGACTTCTAAAAGCCCATTGTGAAATATTTTTTCTAAATACAGTCCGAGTTTATATAATATATTTCAATGCAAATATGATGCAACATTGAAATTTTCTGAAAGTCATATAAAGGATGTAACGCAAATGTTTAAATAAGGTTAAGTTAGTCTGTAAGGGAATCACCTAAACAAGTGAGATTCATATAATAAAAGTGCAAATGATGATAGATACGAGTAAGATGCTGAAAATGAATTCATCATAACAGCAAGAAGGTCAGCCTCATTGTGTCCCGCCTTCTGACGTAGATAATTAAACCATTTGTAATTTATATTTCAAAAGGAACATCACAACATCAGAAGAGAGAGAGAGAGAGAGAGAGAGAGAGAGAGAGAGAGAGAGAGAGAGAGATAATGGAGGTGGTAACAAATTGAAATGGAGCTCGAATAAGGACAGGGAGAATAAAGGACATAGCAAGCAAAATGGAACATAAAAGGAGAGAGAGAGAGAGAGAGAGAGAGAGAGAGAGAGAGATAATGGAGGTGATAACAAATTGAAATGGAGCTCGAATAAGGACAGGAGAATAAAGGACATAGCAAACAAAATGGAACATAAAATGGAGAGAGAGAGAGAGAGAGAGAGAGAATGAGGTGATAACAAACTGAGCTGGAAGGACAGGGAGTAAAGACATAGCAAGCAAATGGAACATAAAGGAGAGAGGAGAATAAAGGACAGAGAAGCAAAGTGGAACATAAGGAGAGAGAGAGAAGAGAGAGAGAGGGGGGAGAGAGAGAGAATGGAGGTGATAACAAACTGAAATGGCGTTCGAATAAGGACAGGGAGAATGAAGGACATAGCAAGCAAAATGGAACATAAGGAGAGAGAGAGAGAGAGAGAGAGAGAGATAATGGAGGTGATAACAAACTGAAATGGAGTTCGAATAAGGACAGGGAGAATAAAGGACACAGCAAGCAAAATGGAACACAAAGGAGGAGAGAGAGAGAGAGAGAGAGAGAGAGAGAGAACATCTCACTTCTTACCTGAAAGTTATAGATCTTATTGGCGAACCTCAGGTACTTCTTGGTGAAAAGCCACCTTCCCAGCTGAAGCCTCACCATTCCTTTGTCGACGTAATTCCCGAAATGTTTCCTCAACTTCTGAGTCTCTTCCTCCTCCAGGAAGGTCACCTCGTGTCCGCTATCGAGCCTCATGGCGAAACTGTGGCAGTGATAATAAGTGGAGTGTTTTAGAATCGCTGAAGCAGTTTTGATATTCAAAATTCAAAGTTTTTATTTTTTTTATTTTTAATCATTTCTGAGAAAACCAGCAAGATTTCGGTACGATTTCTCATTTGCAATATTTTTCCTTAATAATAATAATGATAAAAAAAAATAATAATAATAATAATAATAATAATAATAATAATAATAATAATAATAATAATAATAATAATAATAATAATAATAAATAAGACAAAAAGACTTTTTGTAAGAAAATAAAGCAGGAGACAGGAGCCGTTAGAAGTTAAGGAATTGTGTGTTACTAATATACTTCAAAAACTACAAATGAGGGTTTTTTGTATCTTGTATAATAATAATAATAATAATAATAATAATAATAATAATAATAATAATAATAATAATAATAATAATAATAATAATAATAATTTACAAGTTGTTAAAGACTTCTAGAAATATCCTGCCCGAGGACCAGATACAATAAAAATATCAGATTAAAGCAATCCCTTTCGTGGTTTTAGCCGGACCTTAGGTTAAGTTCATATTTGTTTTTCCTATCCCTGTGGGTTCCGGGTGATGCTCTGACACAGAGGCTGCTTATGGAATATATTGATCCACCACAGTCCTCCTATGCGAAGCTAGATTTAGGACAAGTATAATTAACCATACACTGAGTGTGGAATAATAATGATAATGCCAAAAAGATGAAAAATGTCGAGATGCGTAGAAGAAAGTGGTAAAAAGGTAAGCGAAGGTGGAAGAATGGATGAGAGTTTTTTGAGATGGTTTGGTTAAATGGAGAGAATGGGAAACAGTAGATTGGCAAAAAAGAATATGTATATATATATATATATATATATATATATATATATATATATATATATATATATACATATATATACATATATATGTGTGTAATGTGTGTGTGTGTGTGCGTGTGTAATGGCGTAAAAATGAGGTTCTTATAAGAGTGTTGTCGCCTTGACCTTTAGGAGCAAAGTTGTGGAATAAGATGATGAACTGTGAAAGGCTTATGTTAGCAGATGATGCAATATTGATTGGGAATTGTGAAGAGAAACAACAGATACCAGTGCAAGAATCTGAGAAAGTCTAGGAGGGGGAGAATATTGAGAGTAAACGTTACCCGGATTAAGGTCATGAAGGCAGTTGAGAACAATGAAGAAATAATTACATAAATTATGAATAAGGGTAGTACCTCATCCAAATATATATATATATATATATATATATATATATATATATATATATATATATATATATATAACAAAACAACACATGAAATACGTGTATTGAATCTGCTTCTTTGGCACCTAGTTTTATTAACTTTGGGAAAAGTTCGTAAAAATATTCAAATACAACATTACAGGTGCTGAATGACATAACATTCATACAAGTACACAAAATACACACAAACAAATATATATATATATATATATATATATATATATATATATATATATATATATATATATATATATATATGTAATTATATAAACTCCTGTCATTATAAACCTACAATAAAGTACTACTCACAGTATAAATGAAGGTAGGAAAGGCCCTCCAGCGAAACCCACAAGCCACAAATCCCGGCGCTAACTGAGATACAGATTGATGATATCCCCTTGCCGGATCACGTGGGGGTCGTTATGTAATGTTAGTTTCGTAAACATTGACCTTAGGCGTCTCTCACTCTCAGGGTCTTTCTCTCCGTATTCGGAGGGGCTGTCAGGGTTGCCTTATAAATTCTAAGCTTGACTGATACGTTTCGTGCTATATATTATCAAGAGGGAATATCAGTTTAGCTTTAATAATGAAAAAGACACAGAAAACAAGTTTATATAATGTTGAGGCTAAATATGGTGTTCTATCATCCAATTGTCGTTGTGAGGACGGGGTTAAATACAAATGTGTACACGTACATTTAAGTACATTTGACCTTAACTTTATGCCACTTCGAATGTTATTTATTGTTGACAAGGATGCTGGCTCGTTAAGCAAGCTTCATCGGTGACACACACACACACACACACACACACACACACACACACACACACACATATATATATATATATATATATATATATATATATATATATATATATATATATATATATATATATACATATATATATACACACACATTTATATATATACATATATACGAATAACACGTAAATAATCACCAGCAAATAAAATTTCTACGTCGCAACGGAACAAAAATAATTCTTAAGTTAACAACTCCAGCCATAGGGATGGCGCTACCACCCCCCACCCCTCAAAAAAACAAACTCAGACTTTTCAACCTTGCCCGAATTCATCCCGAGCGAAAGCAGGTAGGTTGAATAACTGACTGGAGCTAAAGGGTCATACAGTGTCGCTGCCCCTTAAGCAGGGGAGTCAGGTGAAACGAGAGAGTAAATTGACTCCTGACCCCGAGGTCGCGGATTGACCACTGGATTGAAAAGAGCGCCGGGTTTAGCGTCAGGGAGCCAGATATTTGCCGAGGCAGGTTCATAGAATTCGTTCTCAGCGTCTGAGCGAGTGAGTGTATTCTTGATTGGAGTAAGAAATTGCAGATATAAATAGAAAATCAGCGAATTTATTTGAAAGAGATATTTGCCGGCATATGAGGTTATAGAATTCGTTCTCAGCGTCTGTGCGAGTTAGTGTATTCTTGAATGGGGCAAGGAAGTGCAGATATAAATAGAAAATAAATGCATGTATTTAAAAAAGGCATTTGCCGAGGCAGGGTTTATAGAATTCGTTCTCAGCATCTGTGTGAGTGTATTCTTGAATGAAGTAAAAAAAAAAAGATGAAAATAGACAGCTAGCTGACATACTTAAAATGAACTGATATAAGAATAGATAAATCAGGGAATTAAGTTTGCTAAATAAATCAACAGTTTTACAGGCATCCACAATAAATAGAAGATAATTAATACGTGTGACAGGTAAAAACCATGACGTGACTAAACATAAACAGATAAATAAAAACGTTCTTTTTCCCATCGATCTCAATGGCGGTGAAGCTGATATTTTTAACTGTGCAAGTCATGGCAACAATACATGTGCTTAAGTCATGCCATCCCTGTCATACTGATGTATACACGAATAAAGTATTACCGAGGCGAAACCAACTTTTCATTCACGAAACTTGGTTATATAAAATATTCAGATTATTCCATCAATCTATGGTGATTTTATTTGTTATCTTTCCAATATTTTAGCTGGTCCGCTAGTATGGTCGCTAGTGTTGTGACATGCCACTCAGATGTCGCGAGTTCGCGCCTCCCCAAGGGAGATGAAAAAATCATCCGCTCTGTATAATGACCAGTTACTGCAGCAGTGTGGGGTCTGCGGTGGGAGGATGGCATCAACATAATTTGGAAGCTTGAATTTCAAGTCAATGGCCCTTCTGTTCTTACCCCATGTGAATAGGTTTTATCTACTGAAATAATAATAATAATAATAATAATAATAATAATAATAATAATAATAATAATAATAATAATAATATTACTGGTGGAATACGTGTCTCATTTATGTATTTATAAACACGCTATGAATATATGACCGTTGATCAAAACAACTTTGTCATGTGTTGAATGAGCCATTGTCACAGGTAGATAGCTCATTTGATAAAGCAAAAATGTATCTCTTATTGCGTAACTTTAATGTTCAACACTCATAGTAAAGAATAAAGAATAAATCCCCTTGTCAAAATTTATTTTCATTAATAACTCGCATTTTTTTAATCTGATGAACTACATACAGATGTCACATCTCACTAAACTTTAAAGATGTGCAAATGTCACTTTTCAGTCAATTATAAAAGAAAAAGATATCAGCGTAAAGATGACGAAACACTTCATGTGTGATAAAAGCTATAAATTACGATTGGTCAATTACCTATGATCACTAGTAATTACAGTGAGAAATTACTGGCGCCCGTTCATTGCGAGCCTTGTATGGAACCATAAACAAGTGATGAATACCTTAAACGACCGGTAATTACCCCTAGTGCTTACCAATAAATTACTGAGTGCAGACCTATCTCCAAATGCTATGTAATTTATAGAAGTATTGTCCCTTTATTTTATCTAATAATTTTTCTTTTGATTTTATTGTCTCCAAAGAGCCACCAGTCAAAAAAGATTGAGATTTCTTTTTCGTTTCTAATTTATCTGGCAGTTTTCTACAATTCCTGAAGATATTCATAATTTATGTGAAGATTTTCATCACAATCTTAACGATCTCCAAAATTCGCCACTCAGCCAAGACCAAATTCGAAGCCGCTTTCCCTGTGACGTCATAAAACCAGCAATATCTTCTTCTTCTTCTTCTTCTTCTTCTTCTTCTTCTTCTTCTTCTTCTTCTTCTTCTCTGTGTTCCAAGAGAGACAGAAGGTCAAGCACAGCAAATGAACCTCCACACATGTAGTCGAGTCAGTACCTTCTTCCAAGTCATTTTCTTCAGGCTCCATATTTGAAGCTGAGGCCGATTGGGTCCAGGTTCCTCTGGATCCACTGGTCAACTTTGACCTCCGTGTCAGGGGGTTAACCCACCTCTCCAGTCAACGGATCCACCTGAGAAAGTTATCGGATTGGGATGCAAGGGGATCGAGGATTTTGGGGGCTGGTGGGGGACGAAGTAGCGCTTCTGCTGAACGTACCGAGAAGTTTCTTTGTTTTTAGGGTTAGTTTTGTAACGGAAAGTTAACGTTTTTTTTATCTTAATTGAGAAGAATGTTAAATTAGTTTTATTCAGAAATAGCAATTGTTTCATTTTTACATGGGGTACTATAGTGTTACCTTTTTTGGTAATGAAAGGGTGTTAAACCTGTTTTAGACAGAAGAGGCGGTTTTTTTCTTTCCATCGAAAATACAACCCTATTAATCCTTGTTGTAATGGAAGACGTGTTAAATCATACGTCTTTCTTTAAAAATCAAAAGTTTCTTCTTATATATGTTTCGTCGTTCAGGATTTAACGAACCAGTGTCATTAAGACAAGGAAATATCTTTCTGTCCCACAAAATACAGTTTCATTATTTTGGTATTTTAACTCAGTTATCCAACATGATTCGAAGCCAACTGGATTCTAATGATACTGATCTGCGATCACAGTGTAAGTTACAATGTATTAAGTTGCTAAGGTGTTCGAACTCCCGTAGGAGGGTAGTGCCGTCAGTGCACCTCACGTGGTGCACTGTGGGCGACGCAAGGTTCATTGCGAGCGTTCACGCCCGGCTAGCTGCAAAGCCCTTTCGTTCCTTTTACTGTATCTCCATTTCATATTTTTCTTTCAGCAACTTACTTTCCTCAACCTCTAACAATTGTTTCATGCGTGCAACTGCTTTGAGGTTGTCCTCCTGCCTTTTAAAAATCCATTTGATCCTCAATTTCGTTTCAGCGCTTTGAAGTGACCTCTTAGGTCCCAGTGGCAACCTGGACTGGGTTATATCGCATTCCATTGCCGTCTTTGAACTTCGTCCTCTTTCAATGAATGCATAAAACACTTGATGCGTTAATTCCTTGCACTAGGATTCACAGGAAACATTATGTTTCCTGCGTCCAGCATTAACCTCAAACAAAAAGAGTAAAAAGGACATAGGTAAGAAGTGAAAAGTACATTTCAGTGAGGTGAGTATTCAAGGGTTTAATTTCTTTTCAGTTTAAATCAGAAATATATCTATACCCATTTTTTTTTTCTTAGGATGTGAGTGATAAAATTACACATGCTTCCTAGACAAGTATTTTCCAGTGTCAGATATCGTAAGGTACAGAAACTGGCCAATAAGTGATACAAGTTCTCAGCAACAACGCAGCGTTTCATTACTGCAAAGTAAATGCACTGGTAGTCCTAGCTATTATGAAAAATGAAAAAAATAGGGTAATTAGACTAGCAGATACGTCAGTTTTTGCTTTTCAAAGGACGAAGCATAAAACTTCATTGTTTTTATTTATCAAAATATTTACACAAACTATCAGTTCCTTAGTAAGGATGTATGCAAGAGATATAAGATAATGATCTACAGTTTTCCAAATGATTGTTTAATTTCTTCATACTTGAATCTGATGCCGAGTCCATCCAAATTTTCATGGATCCATTGGTCAACCTTGGCATTCAGGTCAGGGGTCAGTTTATTTTTCCAGTCTCCGTATTCACCTGCAAAAGTCAAGAGTTATTTAAGTATATTGTTATTGAAGTAAAGGCGGCATCCACACAGATAATTTTCTAATTGCAAAAAAATGGCATTGTGACAGGCAACCTACTGCCCTTTACTAGCCCAGGCCCAAGGAAAGCAAGAAAATGAAATGAGAGTAATGAGGATTGGGAGATTAAAAAAGCCTAGACAAGCTGAAACTAGTAATATTATAATTTTATAATTATATTCAGTATCTAAATCTTGGAAGGATGCTGTCAATAACCCTTTATACGGTTACGTAGCCTTGAATTCTGGTCTTCCTTGTACCCAGTGACTGAAACCTGTTGCATTTAAAATCGAAGATAAAAGATCAGGCTTTGCTGTCTTATGTTTCTCAGTCTGCCTCCCTGCAGAAGCTTTGTCTGTTTCTTCTCTTCGTCAGTTATATAACACCTTAACTTTGTCTACAATGACCTTTCATCTACAATGACCTTATTTCCTTCAACAAATGGTCGGGATTATCATTAGCTAGGACTGGAGAATTGCACCTCAAAACGTTTGGTTTATTGCATACCTCATAAAATTATGATGATAATCATACTAGAAAACACTGTAGTCTAGTTAGTACCTCCAAAATGCTGAACCAACTTCCTCTTGTTAGTTCTAGAATTGGAAGCAAGTCACCAATATAATGTGATGGATTTGACCTTGACTCAAGGTCAGCTCTCCCTGAAAATTTAATTGAAATTCGTCTTCAAGTTTTTTATTGTAATGTTGCTCACAAGGAGGCAGCTACACAGTGTAAACATTAAGCTAAAATTTGTTGTAAATTTAATAATCACGAAAATTTCTAATCCGGACAAGGGCTCATTCAGATAATTTAAACACTCGAATTATAAATTAATCATCACGGAAGTGATGCCCAGACTCTTTAAATTTGTAAAATATGCCAAAAATAAACTGAAACTTATTCAATGTATCATGGTATATTGTCTCAAGTTACCTTTCTTTTCCGCCCCAGACAAAACATGAATATGGTGAAATACCCTCGTTGGCTTATTAAAAGAATATTATTAGAATGTAGTATTCCATGAACACACACACACACACACACACACACACACACATATATATATATATATATATATATATATATATATATAATTATTATATATATGTGTATATATATATATATATATATATATATATATATATATATATATATATATATTTAAGGTTAAATACCCTCATGGTGCATTAAAGAAAATCATAATAAATGCTCTATTCCATAAACACGCTCATATATATATATATATATATATATATATATATATATATATATATATATATATATATATATTTATTTATTATATATACATATACAATATATGTATTCCTATATATATATATATATATATATATATATATATATATATATATATATATATATATATATATATATATATAAGTTATTCAAAGATTTGTAAAGGAAACGTGATCACTAAATGCTCCTAATCTGAAACAACCAGGAACGACCACCGCCAGCAGTGTTCCAAACCCTGAATCACCTTTCCTGAAGAAGCCGCCATCCCTTCGGATGATTTTCTCGTCGAAGATCCTCTTCTGAACGCCTCCTCTCGTGACGGCAGGCGACGTTATCCCTAGCCTGCATCTCCTCGAAGGACGCGTGTTTGACTATCCTCTCCAACTGCGCCTCCTTCAGGTTCGTATTGAGGAATGCGTCAAGCGCTCTGATTTCACCCCGGGGATTTTCCTTCAGGTCTTCGTAGAAGACGAAGTGGAGGTTTGGGTGGCTTGTCCTCTCCCAGGCCTCCTATTCAGGTGGAGCCAGTAAAGGCCGTATAATACTGAAAAAGAAAGTATATACATATGTATGTGTATATATATATTATATACATATATATAGCATATATATATATATATATATATATATATATATATATATATATATATATATATATATAATATTATATATATATATATATATATATATATATATATATATATATATATATATATATATAACAATAATATACACACACACACACACATATATATATATATATATATATATATATATATATATATAATTTAAATGACAAACAAATGTCTTAATTAGCAGTTACATAAAAATACCATCTTCATTATCATCGCCTCTGGCAACATTGTGTGGAAGGGACATAATCTATCTATCTATCTATCTATCTATCTTATGTATATATATATATATATATATATATATATATATATATACATATATATAACATATGTATATATAATATATATATATATATATATATATATATATGTATGTATATATATATATATATATATATATATATATATATATATATATATATATATATATATAAAGATATACACACAATAAACTCAATTTCGATAAAATTATAGAAAAATTAACTAGAAAGGTTAATGATTCCATTACTGTCAAAAAAAAAAAGTTAAAAAAAATGTAAATTCATGACAAGCTAACATAACCGGTCAATAAAAGCCAGTACGCTACTCACATGCTAATTTCCTCTTAGTTATTCTAATAAATAATTACTAGAGTAATCAACAAAAGCCATTACAATCGTCGTCGACGAAGTACTGGACGAAGTCCTCGAAGCTTCCAACATAGGCGTGGCCCCTGTTGATCCTGCTGTGATGGTGGTAGGATACTATGACGTCCTTCGGGTTTCTTGCCACGTACACGACCTAAGGATATTTCAACGAGGTGGAAAAATGATCTCGAGGATATATTATCTTTTGTCATTCACTTTGGCTGTTTCCTTGTTTTTTGACAGTAGTACATTTTTCTTAAGTTGTTTTTCATTTATTCTAAGCTATAAAATAGTTATCAGTAAGCAGAAGTCAGGATATACACAATAGTTCTCAGTAAACAGAAGTCAGGATATACACAATAGCTATCAGTAAACAGAAGACAGGATATACGCAATAGTTATCAGTTAACAGCTATCAGTAAACAGAAGTCAGGATACACACAACAGTTCTCAGTAAACAGAAGTCAGGATATACACAGTAGTTATCAGTAAACAGAAGTCAGGATATCCACAATAGTTATCAGTCAACAGAAGGCTGGATACGCACAATAGCTGTCAGTAAACAGAAGTCAGGATATACACAATAGTTATCAATAAATAGAAGCCAGGATATCCACAATAGTTATCAGCCAACAGAAGTCAGGATATACAAAACAGTCATCAGTCAAAAGAAGCCAGGATATACACAATAGTTATCAGTCAACAGAAGTCAGGATGTACACAATAGTTATCAGTAAACAGAAGTCTAGATATACACAGAAGACAGGAGACACACAATGGTTATCAGTAAACAGAAGTCAGGATATACGCAATAGTTATCAGTAAACAGAAGACAGGATATACACAATAGTTATCAGTAAACAGAAGGCAGTATAACACCACTTCCAGCTCTGCCATAACACAACCCTTGCGTTGTTTCATTCAAGACTATATTCGTACCAAACTGTCAGCAATAATGAACTTGCAGTTCAAGTTGTAAACACTTCTTGACTGGTAAGAATTCAGTGACAATAAATGGCACAGCTCGTAGTTTCTGGAACTTAAAATTCCTGAGCGTGTTGGGCTGGATCCGAAAAAGGAATCAAAACAGTAAATTCTCATTATGTGAACCCTTCATTAACCAAATCAAATGATTGTGAAATTCTATACTGATCTTGACTTTACATCTTGTACAGTGGGTACCACCTTATATGATGATAAAAGGTAGGAGTTCTTAACGAATAGCTGTTAAATAAAGAAATAGTCCCATTTTTTAAAGATGACATTTAATATCCCCAGCTGATATCACTGTGGCGAATTATGACTGGCTGATCATGCTGTTAGGCACCACATATAACGTTAAGTATATCTTAGTTTAACCAGACCACTGAGCTGATTAACAGCTCTCCTAGGGCTGGCCCGAAGGATTAGATCTATTTTACGTGGCTAAAGAACCAACTGGTTACCTAGCAACGGGACCTACAACATTGTGGAATCCGAACCATTATGACCGAGAAGTGAATATCACAGAAACAAATTCCTAATTTTCACTGGCCGGTCGGAGAGTCAGGCAACTGGGCTAACAGCGTGCTAGCCAAAGGAAACTCTGCCCACCCCTCAATGAAGAAAGTTAAAAAGTATATCTTAGTTTAACCAGACCGCTGAGCTGATTAACAGCTCTCCTAGGAGCTTCCGAAAGGATAGATTTATTTTACGTGGCTAAAAGAACCAACTGGTTACCTAACAGCAGGACCTACAGCTTATTGTGGAATCCGAACCACATTATGACGAGAAATGAATATCACCAGAAACAAATTCCCCTAATTTTTCACTGGCCGGTCGGAGAGTCGAACGCTGGGCCAACAGCGTGCTATCCGAGAGCTCTACCCACCCAGCCAATGAACTAGGCGCCACATATAGGTTACCATTATATCGGCTGCGTTTATTTACCGCCAACTAAAAAAAATGCGGGGAAATAAATTAGAAAAAGATGAAAACAAACTAAATTCAAGAACTAAGTTTCCAAACGTAAAACCAACATATCCCAACCTTGAAATAAAGAAGAAACAACCTACCTTACTGACATCCAGCAGCGAGGGAGACAAGAAGGGGAAGGGCAAATGTGTCTTGATGATCCTTGGCGCTGGCAAGCATTCCGCCAGTTGCAAGTGTATCCCTTCTTCGGGTTTCCTGCCGTGACACCACCTCTCAAAGGCGTCGTATAACGGACTGCTCGTCGAATGAATGTCTCCCGTTCCCAAACGGAGTGCGAAGGCGTCCATTCTGCGGATTTCGGGAGAGCCAAAATGAGATCACTGAACAGAATTCAGAATTGAGATGTTTCCGGTCATCAGCTTTTCTGACTCTCAGCCTGACGTAAGGGACCTTACGGGGTTATTTTCCATGATAAAGAAATAATGAATAAATTTCAGATCTGTCTTACTGATGAAGCTTTGCTACTTTATCTTTGTGATTTTTGGTTTTCTGTAATAGAAAACTATTGTGCCGACTTTGTCTGTCCGTCCGCACTTTTCTGTCCGCCCTCAGATCTTAAAAACTTCTGAGGCTAGAGGGATGCAAATTAGTATGTTGATCATCCACCGTCCAGTCACCAAACATACCAAATTGCAGCCCTCTAGCCTCAGTAGTTTCTACTTTATTTAATGTTAAAGTTAGCTATAATCGTGCTTCTGGCAACGATGTAGGATAGGGCACCAACTGGCCGTGGTTAAAGTTTCATGGATCGCTAATCATACAGCATTATACCGAGACCACCGAAAGATAGATCTACTTTCGGTGGCCTTGATTATGCGCTGTAGTGGCTGTACAGAAAACTCGATTGCGCCAAAGAAACTTCGGCGCGTTTATTACTTGTTTCCTTCTGGAGTCTGTCATTTTAAAGCTATCTCACTCCTCACTTGTTTCTAGGACGAGAAATAACAGAGAGATGGACCGACTATATTCAAGCCATCGAATTTTCCATTTTTCTCTCGTAGTTATTTAGTATTATAACATTTTCCTGACAATTTTGCTAAACCTGCCTACCTACATTCAGCCAGTTTATGGACGATAAATATTCAGCAGACACTGGAAAGGGTCGTAACAGTCATACCAACTCACCTTTGGTTTATCTAAATAAATATTTTCTTATTTGTATATTTGTTTGTCTTTATTTTTCTCGATAATCCTTTTTTGTCCAGCGTTTTGCTACAGCTTTCCTTGATGTGATTTTCACATATAACTACATTATCCTAAAGTTAATGACCCTTTTCTTTAGTTGTTGTAAATGTTTGGTTATTTAGAATAATAATAATAATAATAATAATAATAATAATAATAATAATAATATGAAGGGAGTAGACCCTCTTTTAAACAGGTCTTATTGAAAAGGATGGCTGTATTATGCGAATTTATCTTTATATAGTGTCTTTTCTATCACTCCTTATGATTCGCTTTTCAGGCTCAGCGATGTTAGTCAGTAACTGGCCGATATTCATGTTGTTGGAAAAGGACAGTGTGCGGAATGTTGGAAGTCTTTTTATTAAAATATCCAATCAGAAATCGTTCGTCTGATTGGATATCTTAATAAAAGACTTATTCTGTCCTTTCTTTATATCAGCCAGTTGACTTTCTTTATCACTAACTAACAAATCTAGAGAATGGCTTCTATCGCATAAATTCACAACCATCTTTAATAATAATAATAATAATAATAATAATAATAATAATATAATAATAATAATAATAATAATAATCTAAATTCAAATACTATCGTGCAGAGGGCCGATAACTCGGCATTTCAGCAGGAAAGTATTTTAATTTAGATTCAGTTTTATCATTGTCTGTGTTGATTGTATCTATTTAATAATAATAATAATAATAATAATAATGAATCTAAATTAAAATACTATCCTGTTGAAGGCAGAGTTATCTGCTTTCAGCGGGAAAGTATTTTGATTTAGATTCAACTTCATCATCGTCTGTGAGATAATAATGATAATAATAACAGTTATACTCGTATCTTACTCTAAATAGGGTGACCTCACAATGACGGGCAACCCAGAGTCAGGATTATCCAAGTCGGGGTTATTCGTCATGGTCCAGACGAGTTCCTGCATCCAAGTTGTACCGCACTTGGGCCAAGTCATCACCACGACGTCGCTCTCTTTATGCTGTGAGAGAGAGGTTACTAACACTACTCGGTGGAAAACAGTATACCTTGCAGATATGTTACGTGCATTGGAAATAGTAACTGAACACATTTACTGTAAGAATCATTGCATGGATTCAAATACAGTGAAAAAAAAAAGTGTTAATATTCACAAAATAATTGTATAAAAGAATCAAATCCGTCACGCGCTTTGGAGATAGTACTTGGTTAACTGAGCACGATCATTGTATAAATCACTGCAGAAATTCAAATACACTAATGTCTTAATATCATAAGATTATAGTATGAAAGAATAATATCCGCTAACCTGAAAATTATAAATCTTGCTGGCGACATTTGTGAAACCAGGAGGCAAGAGCCATCTGCCGGGCGTTAGGCGAATTAAGCCATGGGCATAACCTTTAAAGTCTTTACGCAATTTATCTGTTTCAGTTTCATCTGTAGGGATCACATCGTGGCCACTGATCAGTTTCATTTTGACATTGACCTGGAAGAAGAAGAAGAAAAAAAAGACACTTAGGGGAACACAAAGGAAATGGCTAAATAAAATTATTATTGCACGGTGAGGTCCTATGCGTCTCTTGCCTCTGAATTTGGTGCTGACTAATTACTACTTTGCCCAAGAATAATGAATAAGAATAACAAGGATAATGATAATAAATGCTCTTTATATGGCAGACAAACACAGGGCATTAAATAAAAGGAATTATCCTGTTCTGAATCCCAAAGGGCAAAATAGTTGCAAGTAGAGCTTGCGATATAAGAACCGTTTACAATTATTCCTTATTGCATCAGGAACCAAGATGTACGATCTCTTTTAAAGAAGAAATCACGCCTAGCTTTGCCGACTGTTTCAGAGCATGTCAGTTCATCAAAACGTTTTTTCATTAGACCTGGTGATTGTGACTGATTGAAGAGTCACTGTAAATTATAGGGTTGCAATCGTTGTCCAGGGGAAATATAGATCTCTGTGTAGGGAGGCGCTTCAGAGCACACGGTGTTATGAAAGCCTGTGCTGCAGTTGTGAGCTTCAAGAGTCTTTTATGAAAGACCCTCTGTGCTTCAGACTCAGTATCATGTGCAAATTTGGGCTTTCAGTCTGTGTCCTGATTTCCTGAGAATAGAATATAGAATAGAATATAGAATTTAAGCCAAATGTAATACTGGATACTTGAGGATAGAGTCTCACGAGATTAGAGTTATCTTTTACTTGACCTTTGTTCTTAAAGGTTATTAATTACAATGCTATTTTTCATTCTTTTTCTTTTAAAACTAAGTAATACTTTTCCCTACAGTTAATAAGACAGATATCTTTTCACATGAAAGAAATGATTAAATACACCTATCTTTCATGAATCATATTGTACTAAAGTAATTAATGAGGTCTACCCTATTCTCTTCAATTACCCCTGTCGCTTACTTGCATCCTATCCAAGTAAGGAGGTCTAGCTGATCCTATTTTATCCAGAAAACACGAACGTCTGTTCTTATCCTACTCTAGAAACCCAGAAGATGACATAATACTAACCAAATAAAGCTAGAGACCCTCCTTTCATCCAAGTAATTCGAACCACTGTTATCAGAATATCTGATAACTTAGTGCGTTTGCGACAAGAGACCAGCATCCATTGCTTGAGGTGCCGTTATAAAGATGTCATTTTCTCCCCAAAAACTAGGACCAGTAGTTAGAACCAGAACTCGTCTGATTTTAATCTAGACGTAGACGTTTTCAGCCATATGGCTGATTATCTAGTTCTTGTGTTTAAGGACTGAAAGTTTGAAGTTAAGAATGATAAAGGGGCAGAAATGATTCGCCTTACACGTTCAAAATTTCATCCACCATTAGTGAAATGCCCACAACTGAAAAGCCAGTTTAGTTCATTCCAACGTGAAGTACGTTACTTTAATATCATTGCTAAACTTTTACAAGTAGTATTACCATGTATAGTATTAGCTTTCAATCATCGCTTGTAAACTAAAGTATAAATGAAGTAACAGACAAGTAGAATTAGGCACCGAGTTATCAACACTCAGGGAAGCGGATAGTATAGCAACTACTGATCATCACAAAACAATGAATTGTCAGTTAACGATTTTATATATTCGTGACCATTTTCGGTTTCCTCTCCAGCTTTGTAAGAATTTCCTGCTTTTTCCTACTTTTGTGCTTAGGCTGTCATAACAGTAAACAACACAGGACGTCCAATGTGTGCTTTTCAGCCTGTGATAAGCTGACCAAGAACTTTCTACTAAAACCTTTCTAAAATAAAATGATCTCTGAACTTCATTTTTCTTCTAAATCACTTCTCACCGCTTCACTGCATTACACTGGCGTTCATAAATAAGCAGAATTAAATCAATAACTCCAGAGCATCAGAAATACAAATAAATGAATAATCAACACAACCTTCGTTGACAAACACTTAGTGATACAGTGTAACTGCCTACAACCGCTTAGAATTCGGAATTTCTTATTCATCTGGCAGTCGCTACTTGCTGCAGGCATTGAAGATTGAGAGTTATCGTTCCTCTGGACGGTCAGTTGCCGGTGTTAGTTTACAACTAGGCTGAATAATTACGACTACTGCAGAATAAAAAAAAGACTATTTATACCCTCTTTGTATTGAACATGTATGTGGGCATTGCATCATATGAAATTAGACAGCCAAGAATTTTTAACTGACTCTCCAAAAACAATAATGAAAAAATCACCCTGAACTTTTAGGTGTTGCCATATCAGCAAGCAACTATGTGTTACTATTGTCACAATCACAGTAATGTTGTCACGGCCAGGAAGGATTCATTTCCCAAAACTAAAATTCTTCTTATATCAAATAGTAACTACTGGCGTGAATAGTATCGAGCAGTAATAACAGAAGTAATTACAAAAGTATATACAGTGATTGAAATCATTATGCATCACCTCTCGAGCTGACACTGGAGATTATAAACTCTTACTGGAGATTACTTTTCACTCACAAGTAACAGATATCATGATAACGGTGAGAATATGGAATAACATTGGCGGCCCTCCAACAGAGAATATGTTCAATTTTGTTCTATCCATTGCATTTTTTTCTTTGGTCATCAACAGTAACTGATATACGTTTCAGTCATTAGGATTTAGAATAATCATGAATACCATACCATTATGTGAGATGACTTTTTTTTGTCATTTTCTGGAAAAAGCTGTATTTTATATTGTTCCCGGTACTGAAGGATTTATGAACTTCTGAATTCTTAGCCTCCAGAATTTCATGAATTATATTCCAATTAATCCACACTGGAACCAGTGAAACAATTAACTACAGCAGGTAAAAGATACTCTTAACTAGGTCTTCTGCCTCTCTATCTTTATATATGTATATATATATATGTATATATATACATGTATGTATATATATGTATATATATATATGTATATATATATATATATATAATGGATGAAATAAATCTGAATATATTCATCCACTGTAGTAAGAGAACCTCATTGTATTTTTTTTTCAGTAAGTGCAATCACTTGTTTCTGTATTTCCCTTTACTTTCTCTTACTTCCTAATGAGCACCACATTTTTTGGAAGCTTGAATTTCAAGTCAATGGCCCCTGTGGGCTTGTTCCATATGGATATGGTTCATCTTCTGAATAATAATAATAATAATAATAATAATAATAATAATAATAATAATAATAATAATAATAATAATAATAATAATAATATTCTAGGCTTTATTCAGCTAAGATCCCGTCACAAAGAATCACAAAAGAAAACAACCATTCGCTAAAGACAAACACAACGTGGGTCAACATTCAGACAGGTTATTAAGATAAATGCTAATTTGCCACATCCGTCTTATTAAATTTAATGTCTGCAAGGGAAATATTCATATAAAATTTCATATTCAATACCTAAAGGTTATATCAAGATCATTCAGGTTCTTCTGAATCCATTTGTCGACCTCGGCTTCTAGTTCAGGGGTCAGCTTGTTCTTCCAGTCGCCAGTTTTGCCTGGAAAGTGTAAAATGTATTAAATGAGATTAACAAGACTTCGTGACTCAGTGATTTGTATTATTATTATTATTTCAGTGACTGAAACCTATTCATATGAAACAAGCACACAGGAGCCATTGACTGGAAATTCAAGCTTCCAAAGAATGTTGGTTTCAACCTCCCACAGCAGACCCTATACTGCAGCAGTAGCTGATCACGATACAGAGCCAGTGATTTTTCTTCGCCCTGGGGGAGACGCGAACCCGCGACATCTAAGTGGCATGCCACGACACTAACAGCTATACCAGCGGACCAACTTTATGGACGCAGAAGAGGAATTATGAATAAAGCATTTTGCAGTGTAGCTTGTCAGGGGAATGGTTGCTTATTATTTGGAACGTTTTTAATGGTAAGGCATAGATTCATTTATACTTATCACTATAAACAAGCAATTAAAAACGCGCTATCAATATTATATATATATATACACATACATACATACATACATACATAAACACAACACACACACACACACACACACACACACACATATATATATATATATATATATATATATATATATATATAGAGAGAGAGAGAGAGAGAGAGAGAGAACATATAACACATGCAGCTCTCTCTCTCTCTCTCTCTCTCTCTCTCTCTCTCTCTCTCTCTCTCTCTCTCTCTCTCTCTCTCTCTCAGCCTTAGAAAAACTGACAAACGAAATGATGGACACCTCTAAACATTTCAAAATGTTTCCTAAAATACGGACGATCGGAAGTAAAGAAAAATTCCCAAGATGGTTGAACCGTAAGATGTTGTCAAAACCAGTACTCACTATGTCACTATATTCCATGTGCTTATTGGCAAAAACCTCCTTCCTAAAACATCAAAACCAGTAATCACTATAGGCCTATTCTATGTCCTAATTGGCCAAAAAAACGTTCTTCCTAAAACATCAAAAACCAGTAGCCATTATCACTATATTCTATGTGCTTATTATTTGAAAAAATTCCACTCTAAAGCATCCAAGAATGGTGACGAAAACAAAATTCCAAGAGAGTACCTTTCCTCAAGAATCCTCCTTCCTTCTGGGCGATGTCCTCATTGAGGACATCTACCTTCGCTCCACTTCTCTCGAAGTTCAGTATCGGGGTGACGCCCCTCGTCTTCATCTGCTCGAACGAGGTGTACTTGGCAATGGCTCCCAGCTGCTCTTCGCTCAGGTTTGTCCTCAAGAAGGCGTCGAGTTTCTTCAGCTCCTCCAGAGGGTTTGCTTTCATGTCCTCGAAGAACATGAAGTGCAGGTTTGGGTGGTTCCTCCTCTCCAGCGCCTCCTTCAGGTGAAGCCAGTAAGGGCCGTACATCACTAGCAAAGGCAGAGAGAGAGAGAGAGAGAGAGAGAGAGAGAGAGAGAGAGAGAGAGAGAGAGAGAGAGAGAAATTGATGTTACAATGCAGTAGTATTGTTAGTTTCACGAGCAATGTAATCTAAACTATGTAGAAACTTCAAATTTGCTTACAACCGAAAGACGAAGTTGGTTCGTTCTTAGAATTAGAAATACGGTGTTACCTTTGTTGGTGTCATTAATACCAGACCGTTGTAAAGCTTTCCTGAGAATCCCTGACCCTGGAGCTTTATTTTATTTATTTATTTATTTCTGCCATTCCACCACCTACAATTGTTTTTTTAAGCTCATAGGAATCAGTGTTTTCATGATATTCCACATTACACATTTGGTAACATTTTCTTGTAGAATAAAGCAGCAATGCCACAGAAAAATTATATTCATTTCAGAACTTTCTTGCGAACTGCCTCCCACTTATTCTAGAAAATGCACTATCAAGACTTACAGTCATCGTCGACGAAGTACTGAACAAATTCCTCCAAAGTCCCAACAAAGTCGTGTCCCTTGACAATCTTACTGTGATGGTGGTAGGACACAACAACGTCTTTTGGGTTTCTTGCAACGTACACTACCTTTAAATCAAGAATTATTTTGCTTCATCATATCAAATTACTCCGAGAAAAAGTCCAGATTTTTTTTCTTACTTTCAATACGTCAGATTTATTCCTAGAAAAAGTCAAGATTTTTAATCTTAAATTCAGTATATCAGATTTACTCCTAAAGAAAGTCAAGATTTTAGTTTTCTGTAAAAGAAAACTATTGTGCCGGCGTTGTCTGTCCGTCCGCCCTCAGATCTTAAAAACTACTGAGGCTAGAGGGCTGCAAATTAGTACGTTGATCATCCACCCTCCAATCATCAAACAGACCAAATTGCATCCCTCTAGCCTCAGTAGTTTTTATTTTATTTAACGTTAAAATTAGCCATAATCGTGCGCCTGGCAATGCTATAGGACAGGCTACTACCGGGCCGAGGCTGAAAGCTTCATGGGCCGCGGCTCATACAGAAAACTCGATTGCGCCGAAGAAACTTGGGCGCATTTTTTACCTGTTTATTCTTAGATTCAGTATACCAGATTTACTCCTAGAAATAGTCAAGATTTTTTCTCTTATATTCAGTATATCAGGTTTACTCACTGAAAGAACATTGTTATTTTCCAAATGGAATTTATTATATATATACAGTATATATATATATATATATATATATATATATATATATATATATATATATATATATATATATATATATATGTATGTGTGTGTGTGTGTGTGTGTGTGTGTGTGTGTGTGTGTGTGTGTGTGTATTATATCTAGGCAATACGTCTGAAACACAACAAGAACTCCGCTTACATTTTTATTAACAGCAATCAAGAGACGAAAAATCATGAAATAATGCACTGAACATTCTGAAAGCATAAAATTCTACGAGGTTTTCTGTCTATTAGATGCCACAGGCAAAGCGCTACCTTAAACTTCAAGTAAAAGAAACCTCTGTCTAACCTTGCTTTCATCCAGTATGGCTGGCGACATCAGCGAAAAAGGCAAGTGCGTCTTTATCACCCTCGGGCTGGGGCAGAGCGCTGCATACTGCACATGAACTGCATCTCCGAGGGCTTCGTCTGGATGCAACCTTTTCAAAGTTGCAGATATGTGTGCGTTACTTGGCGCAACTTCCCCCGGATCTGGAGGTGGCGAGAACACGTCCAACCTGTGGGAGCACCGGGGAACTTCATCAGCTCTTTATTGGACATCCTTCTGAGTTCGTCACTTAATTTCATATTTTCCACTAAATAGTAGAACATTTTTATAAAAGGAAATAGCTGGTAAAGAGAATAGTTTTAAAAGAGCTCAAGTTATCTCATTTTGTATAAGGAAATAACTGGTAAAGAGAATAGTTTTTAAAACAGCTCAAGTTATCTCATTTTATATAGGGAAATAACTGGTAAAGAGAATAGTTTTAAAAGAGCGCAAGTTATCTCATTTTATATAAGGAAATAGCTGGTAAAGAGAATAGTTTTAAAAGAGCTCAAGTTATCTCATTTTTTATAAGGAAATAGCTGGCAAAGAGAATAGTTTTAAAAGAGCTTAAGTTATTTTATATAAGGAAATAGCTGGTAAAGAGAATACTTTTAAAAGAGCTCAAGTTATCTTATTTTATATAAGGAAATAGCTGATAAAGAGAATAGTTTTAAAAGAGCTCAAGTTATCTTATTTTATATAAGGAAATAACTGGTAAGGAGAATACTTTTAAAAGAGCTCAAGTTATTTTATATAAGGAAATAGCCTAGCTGGTAAAGAGAATAGTTTTGAAAGACCTCAAGTTATCTTATTTTATATAAGGAAATGACTGGTAAAGAGAATACTTTTAAAAGAGCTCAAGTTATTTTATTTTATATAAGGAAATAACCGGTAAGGAGAATACTTTTAAAAGAGCTCAAGTTATTTTGTATAAGGAAATAACTGGCAAAGAGAATAGTTTTAAAAGAGCTCAAGTTATTTTATTTTATATAAGGAAATAGCTGGTAAAGAGAATAGTTTTAAAATACCTCAAGTTATCTCATTTTATATAAGGAAAGATCTAGTAAAGAGAATAGTTTTAAAAGAGCTCAAGCTATCTTATTTTATATAAGGAAACAACTGGTAAAGAGGACAGTTTCAGAAGAAGAGTTCAAGTTATCTTACTCGATGAAGGGCGCTCTCACACACAGAGGAAGCTGCGCGTCAGGGTTGTTGAGGTTTGGGTTCTTCATCATGGTCCAGACGGTCTCTTGCATCCACGTCGTGCCACATTTTGGCCATGTCATCACCGTCACGTCACCTTTCTTGTACTTGAGACAGACAGACAGATAGAAAGATAGATATTAATCTATTCTATGGACAACTTAACTGTATAGAAACTTCAGTGTTTTGTATCTAAGCTTGTACCCGAGATAGAAAGCTAGATACAAGGTCCATGGCTAGATATGCAGATGGATGGACAGATAGCTAGATAGATGGATAGCTAGATATACAGATATTAATCTCCTCTGTGGATAACTATACAGAAACTCCAGTGTTTTGTATACAAGCTAAGATTCACGAAGGAGGAACTACTCATTTCAATGGAATTAGAATTGTTAGCTTCATTATCATATAAGCTACCAAGCTCTTATATCCTAGTGCAACTTAATTCTTGAAAGAAACAAAGAGACCAACTGACAGTAAAATGTAATGAAGAATGCAACGATGTTGCTGATATTTTGAGATATATCACGTACCTTGAAAGAGTAGATCTTGTCGGCGTATTCCTGATACACTGCATGCATGAGCCATCTTCCGGGCATTAATCGAATCAAGCCAGGGGCGTAGGCTTCGAAGTGCTTCACCTGCCTTTCCCTTTCAGCTCCCTCCACAGGAATAACTTCGTGGCCGCTGAGGAGTTTCATTCTTGGAAGACGTTGAGAGGAAAAAGACTTTTCTTGATGAATTCTCTCTCTCCCTCTCTCTTTCTCTTTACACTTTCAGTTAATGAAATGCATAGTGTAATAACACTGAGTTCTCTACAACGCCTTGAACAAGTCACTATGACTCGACCTGCCAATCTGATGCCACTTTTATCCCCTTTCAAACATGAGATCTAGATTTCCCACTCTTATCTCGAGTCTCGTCATTTGCCCGAATTCATGAAGTGTTGTCATTTCCCCGTGAGATAAAAGCTCGATCACCAGTTGATATGTCTTCGTTTTATTGATTATGCTGTCCCTGCACCTGCATCCAAGCTAATCTTTCCCGTTTAGTATCCACATACAAAAACGGATCTTTTCTAGATAGTGACCCCCAAGGGTTTACGGGGGTCGTTATCTAGGATTCATATTTCTTGGGGGTCATTATCTTTATGATATTTACAGTCTTTTTATGTTTTTACGGTAATCCCCAACGGGCTTGTAATAAATACGCCGCAAAGATGGATACTTACCAGGTTAAAACACTTTGGGGGGACACTATCTAGGAGAGATCCTTAAAACTTTCTCAAAACATATTTCTCATTATCAAGTTTAGATGATAACTCAGGGGGCATCTTGAACGCAAGTTACATGACAATATCATTATCTAAATGGATTTATAATATTGTCTCGGTTAATGTTGTCAATCCATACGTAAATCCTTATTAACAGTGCAAGCAGGATTGACAGTACAACTGTAATCAGAGATCTTCAATGCCGATTGCATACTCCCTCCGGCTTGTTGTATCGACGGAGTATTCAACTCCAGGTATCAGGTATATCGGAGTTCTAACAAAGATATAATTTCCGAACGATCAAACTGACAGAGATAGGGTTACCCCACTTCATTAATTGCATTATCATGAAACAGAAGAGGAGAGAGAGAGAGGGAGAGAGAGAGAGAGAGAGAGAGAAGTCCAAGGACGTTGCAAGATTCATATCGATAAGCAGTCCTTATCTCCAGTCAAGACATGTACAGTAGAACTGACAATGTAGCATCAAAGATTCATTGTTACTATATTTCGCATCTAGACTGTACCGTCAAGTAGGCCTAATAGATATAATTGACATACAGAAGACCGGAAATAAATCTGACAGAATCTAAGCACATCACCACTTACTTGGTCGGCAACTGAGGGAGAAGACGTGTTTACGATCGAGGCGATATATACAAGCTCAGACCCATGAGAATCCAACGAGTCTCATCATCGCCTGACGACGGTTTTGCCTTGAAGTGGGTGCGTGACGCTGCGTTGCTCGCCCTCGGGCCTCAGTGGTGGCTACAGAGACGTCCCATTATTCCTTTGTGGTTTGACTTATCGCAGTCATAGGAAGATGGGAGTCTGCAGTGACATGAAGCCTCTGCAGAGCATTATCGCCTAACGGCCTGGGCACTGGAGGGAACATCATACCGTACCGGGGAAGATGTCTGTGGGAATGGTACTGAGCGCAGTCTGGATTGGTCTAGGCTTGGGTCTAGGGGACTCAAAGATGATGGGAGACTGCGGTGTCTGTGCTGTTTGGTGCTTGCTTGCTCGCACTGCGTCTGAGAGCGTGACAGGAATAATGATTGGTAAAATGTTGTTTTCATTTGCAAACAATGGGCAGAAAAATAGTACAGGGATCAGAAACATTTGACAAACAACCTGCAACTGACAAGCGTGGTTCGAAATTCTTGTTAGATGATAAAATGTAAACATATTCGCAATATATTTTAGTCAGTTGCGTTGCTATGCAATTGATCCAGCGTTTTCTGAACTGTATCTGATAGTTTCTCCGGCAAGAGAGATTCAGAATTTTCCCTTAAATCCTTGGTAAAGTATTTAGGTAGATGCCAGAATTTATTAGTCAACAGGAAGAATGTTTTCAAAATTAACAAGTAAAAAATGCGCCGAAGTTTCTTCGGCGGCAACGAGTTTTCTGTATGAGCCGCGGCCCATGAAGCTTTCAGCCACGGCCCGGTGGTGGCATGTCCTAAGGCGTTGCCAGACGCACGATTAGGGCTCTTTAACCTTAATAGAATAACAACTACCGAGGGTAGAGGGCTGCAATTTGATATGTTTGAGGACTGGAAGGTGAATGAGTAACATTTCAATTTGGCCCTTAACTCAGTAATTTCTAAATCTGAGGGCTGACAGAATAAGGTGGACGGGCAGACAAAGCCGGCACAATAGTTTTCTTTTACAGAAAACTAAAAATTGTGGAAAAACCGTAGTTCTTAAGCCAGCATGTTTCCTGTAATATTAAACTACCAATACATGATTTAAAAGAACGATTTATATGTTGGCAATGTTATTTCAGTTTGTTACACAATCTTATACTGGTGAGTATTATACCCTATGGCCTACTAATTTTTGTGAAACTGAACCATATTTACTATCTAAATCCTTGGAGTTAAATTTATAGATCTACAGACAATTATTTTATTTGTACCATTTGAAACTTCTTCCCAATTTCCTCTTGTTTTTCATCAAACAGTTTTCTGGCTCTTTTACTCTGTTATTTTTAAATTCCCCTATGCTTCTTTCCTTAACAGCAGTGAAGGCAGGACGAAGAAGTTATATCAGAAGGACCAAGTGTTTAAGTGATGATCACGAAGGACTGACGATAGACTAAAGAATAAAGGCATCTAACGGTTGGCAGTGGTTAGCTGCTGATGATTGACTGATTTATAGATTTTAGGCATACATGCCAAGCACTGGGGCAACTAAGGCCATTCAGCGCTGAAACGGAAATTGACAGTAAAAGGTTTGAAAGGTGTAACAGGAGGAAAACTTCGCAATTGCACTATGAATCAATTATTAGGAGAGGGTGGATAGCAAGATGGAAGAAAGAGAATATGAACGGAGGTACAGTAATAGGAATGAAAGCAGCTCCAGCTAGGGGCCGAAGGGACGCGCAAAGACCCTTAAGTAATGCATATATTACACTGCACGAGGTGCACTGACGGCCCTACCCGCCTACGGGGATTAGCTGCTGATGAGTCTGGCCAATTCTAGTCGCCGATTAGCTGCTGATGAGTCTAGCCAATTCTAGTCGCCGAAGTCCCAGAAGATACCCAACAAATTCCGAGGCGCAACAGAAAACGATTTCGTTAATGATCTGATTTTGACCTTCGATAAACGCCCGTCATCAATACCGGTTTTTAGTCCAAAGGAATTGAAGAATCGTGCCCTGAATTAATAGGGTGGGTATTGTGTCTCACGGGACGTTTTGTTTTTGTGAATTCCCCTCTCAGTCGAGTGAGATTCTGTAAATGATGAACAAACAGTGTCTCTAAAGTAACCCCCAGTTGGTGATAGAGTAAAACCATGAGGTTTTATTTTTTATTTTTTTTTTCAGTAAAAGAATTCAGTTTATAGGTATTTTTTCTGGCTTAGCTAAGATACATAGATGGGCATAGTTGCCAGAATCAAGAACTCTAATTGCAAGAAAAGGATTTATCGCTGGGCTTCCATTGCAAAGTAATAACAAAACCGCAGTTGCAAAAAGATGCAGATTGGGAGATTGAAGAAATACAAAGGAAGGACAAGACTTTCACGTCATATATTTCTATTCATAACAACTTGCAGTGCAATAAAGCAAAACACAAGAGCTATATCAAAACAGAACCCCACCAACAAAAGAGAGAGAGAGAGAGAGAGAGAGAGAGAGAGAGAGAGGCTAATAAATCAGTCTGTACTATACATGCATAGTACAATAAAGCAAAACAACAAGAGAAACAACAAAATATAAACCCCACCAACAAATGGGAGAGAGAGAGAGAGAGAGAGAGAGAGAGAGAGAGAGTTATTAAGTCAGTCTGTACTATACGTTCATAACAATTTTTAGCACAATAAAGCAAAACAACAAAGCAGAAACCCCACCAACAAATGAGAGAGAGAGAGAGAGAGAGAGAGAGAGAGAGAGATAAACTATTAAATCAGCTAGTACTATACGTGCGAGGGAATCACCCTCACAATTAGCGAGTCGGTTACACTACATCCATTCCGTTGGAGTTTAATTAGCTCAATTGTTGAATGGCAGTTGTCTAAGTCACACAGGCGTCAGGAGCCAATTGGTTTAGTTATTGCCAGACAATAAAGATTTATTTGGGGGCATGGAGGAGGTTGACGCCCTTTTATCCCAATCTGTTTCCCATACAAGAAAGAAAGAAAGAAACAGAAGACGGGACGACCTCTTCCAGTTGAAAAAGCATCCCTTCCGGTTATTGTTGTTATGTGTTATTTGTTTTTAGCTTGTCCTAATCCAGACACCTGGTCTCAATTATCTAACTGGAATGTTTTAAGAAGAACAATAAACTCTCCTCGAACAATGATATGTTTCTTGTCATTAACAGCAAATTTATTTCCCACTCCCCACTTCAAGTTAACAACTGCATTCAATATATATATATATACAGTATATATATATATATATATATATATATATATATATATATATATATATATATATATATATATATATATATCTTCTATTTCCACAATGGAACCGTGGATGAAGAATATAAGAGATGTTCAGATAAAAATAAAAGGAGCTGCCAAGACTTCATAATAAAAGTCAAGAAAGTCTTTGTATCCTTTCATTTTCATGGAGGATCTCGTGTATATATATATATATATATATATATATATATATATATATATATCTCTATAACAACATATATATATATATATATATTATGCATAGAAAAGAATACTTATTTACACTCCATAATCATCCTTACCATTCTCTGAGGTTCTTTGCTTATTTTAATGTCAGTAGCATAAGATGTTAATGAAGACATTCTCCACTCAAGGCCCTTTGCCCCTTCCCCGTTCTCTCTCTCTCTCTCTCTCTCTCTCTCTCTCTCTCTCTCTCTCTCTCTCTCTCGCAGTAGTGTCCCTGTGCCAGATTCGACTAAGCGACCTCGTTCAATTTCAAGGAGACACTTGACACTCGAGGTAAAGGGAATGGGATCGTACAATAATCTAACAAGGACGACATTGGATGCCTTCCTCTTGCACAATGGATGACGTCAGAGGCTTCTTAAGACTTCCACAGGCTCCCATCTCTCTCTCTCTTTTTCTCTCTCCTTCTTTTAAATACTTGTAAAACAGATGAATTAATTTGTCTGGAAGTCTTTGTCAACGAGTGACATAAGGGTTATCATTGCATAGTGAGTTTAATTAATATGATCTTTAACACCATCACCCTTCTGTTATTCACAGTCACCACAGCCATTAACATCTTCGTTATTAGAAAAATTATTCTTATTCAATATTTTCTATTTACTCATTTTTAATAGCAGTGTTTATCTTAAGGCAGGATGAACGAAAAGGTAAAATTTATGGCTTTAGTGGGTTTTAGGAAGAATGCAAAAATCAGTTAGTTTAATAGTCGTTAGTAACTTGGGAGAAGCACAGAATTTCGTTACCTGAAATGGTTCCTGGTGTTTTGATTTCTAGAGATTGCTCATTTGCGCTAAAATTGCGTGTAACAAAAACAGAATTTACTTTTCTCTAACAGTGACAAGACTGAAATAAAGTTTGCTTTTCTTAAATGACGTTTAGACAGAAACAACGAAATAATTTCACTGAAATTTGTCTAGAAACAAAAGCTTAAGTTAGAGAGATGACACTGCGCAGATAACAGATAACAGATCCTCGGGGCAAAAAAACATGTACGTCCCAAAATAAAAATACAGCATAGTAGTCGTTTTTATTAATTCTCTGTCATGCTTTATATCATAGACGTAAAATGTTATCCAATAAAATCTGTAACTTAAATTTTGCCAGTTTTTCCCACTTTAAATTCCGTATTTGAATTCAAGGCCGAGGTTGTTCAAGTTTTTCTGAAGCCATTGGTTGACCTTCGCGTCCATTTCGGGGGTGAATTTGTTTTTCCAGTCTCCAGACTCTCCTGGAAAGAAAAACGGCTTTTAAAAAGCTGAAACCTCTCCGCTTATGTTGCAGTGTACAGAATATGCATAAATTTTTAAATTTAAATTATGTTCTTACAGTGTGTATAGTTTAGTTTTTACTTTGCATATATACAGAGGCAGTCTGAAAATATAAAATCACTTTATTTAGAAAGAAATTTTTACATTCCATCGAAAAGACAGAAAAAATTCAACTGCTCTAAAGGTCCGAAAAAATGGAATAGAAATTTTGTCGCTGATCTGCAATACTGATTATTGGTTTATAAAAAAAAGCCCCTGCAGAAAACCAAGTTTATGTGAATAAACTTGGTATTGTACAGTGGCTTTTTTCTCAACCAATCAAGACAAACACGGAGAATATGTTTTCATTACTGAGTAGTGATCATTGCATTTCAAGGCAATCTCAGAGCTGAAGCTCAGTACAAAATCATCCCTCCACACTGAACCACATTGACATTACCCTTTCTGAAGAAGCCTCCTTCTTTCTTGGCGATCTCGTCCTTCACGACTTCCACCTTGACTCCCCCTTGCTCGAAGTTGAACACAGGGGCGTTGTCCCTCGCCCTCATCTCCTTGAAGGACGTGTATTTGACTATGCCATCCAGCTGGGCATCTGTCAGTTTTGTGTTGAGGAAAGCGTCCAGCTTCTTAATCTCTCCCAGAGGGTTCGCTTTCAGGTCTTCGTAGAAGATGAAGTGGTGGTTTTTGTGGCTTTTCCTTTCCCAGGCCTCTTTCAGGTGGAGCCAATAAGGGCCGAATACCACTGAAAAGAACGAATATTGTTGAGATATTAAAGACGAGTTGATAAGGAATAACTTCCAGTGGTTTGGTTTGTTCTGAATTGTGTTAGACTGTTCTCTGCGTGACTCTGTGTTGAACCCTTGTCTAGTGCCCTGGTTCTTTTCATTGTACAGCTGTGTTCTGTATAAGTCTGCGCTGCAGGCTATGTCCTTATGGCACAATGGTTTCTTTTTTGCTGTGTATAACTTGGTGTTGTAATGTTTTTTTTTTTTGTATGAGCTTCTCTGTATCGTTCTGCTGTTAATAAATTGTACTTCACTGTTCTACTCTGTTTGAGTCTGTACCAACTCCACCTGTATAACTATTGTACATCTAAATAACTCCAAATTGCGTTGAATGACTTACCGTAAAAAAATGGTTTTTGTTTTTATATGATTTTTGTCACATACTGATAAGTCTAATACAGATAGCTAACAATATCTGATAAGTAATGGAGCAAAGCAAGTTGGCTAAAAAAAAAAGAAAAAACTACTGTCCCAGCAACTTCATGTACGTGAATCATCCCAAAAACACTACATTGCTGAGAAATTTCAATCTCCTAACGGTTAAATATCATAGCAAAATGACACAAGAGTTATGTTATACATAGCAAAATAACAGAAGTATTGTGGCATATAAATCTTACAGTCGTCATCGACAAAGTACTGTACGAAGTCTTCAAAGCTTCCAACATAGTCATGCAACTTCAGTAATCTTGAATGGTGGTGGTAAGATACTATGACATCTTTCGGGTTCCTTGCTACGTAGATCACCTGAAAATGAAGAATAGAGAACAAGACTTTTAAGAATGGGTGACTGTAGTCTCAAGGACAGTATCAAGAATATTTCAAAGAACGCAGATGCCCAACAACCTACTATATATTTATGAGAATAGTGACTTGATGACCATAGGAGTTACTACATCAAAAAGAGATTTGGGAGATATAAGAAAACACATAAGTTAAGTACGCCTTAGTTTAACCAGACTACTGAGCTGATTAACAGCTCTCCTAGGGCTGGCCCGAAGGATTAGACTTATTTTACGTGGCTAAGAACCAATTGGCTACCTAGCAGCGGAACCTACAGCTTATTGTGGAATCTGAACAACATTATAGCGAGGAATGAATTTCTATCACCAGAAATAAATTCCTCTAATTCTTCATTGGCCGTCCGGAGACTCGAACTCGGGCCTAGCAGAGTGCTAGTCGAGAACTCTACCGACTCGTCCAACGAGGAACGTGAGAAAACACATAAATAATAACCTTGCATGTATCCAATATCGAAGGTGACATTAAAGAGAACGGCAAGTGTGTTTTGATCAGCCTAGGCTCAGGGAACTCCTCTGTCAGCTGCACGTGCATCCCGTCTGCAGGATCTTTGTTAGGACACACTTTCTTGAAAGTCATGTAAAATGGGTCGTCTGATGGGGGAACTTCTCCAGGTTTCAGAGTTGGGAAGAGCATGTCCATCCTGAAAAGAGCAACCGGGGAGACCTACGAGTTTATTCACAAACGTTAACTTGATCTTTCTATTCTCTTAAAGTCTGTTATTACCGAAAATCATGAAAAGTGGACTTAATTTTTTTCCCCAATTCCCCGTACTCTTGGTTAAATGCAAAAGTCCTTCAAAGTAATTTTATATTGTTTAGGTGATTTGCAGTTGATTTAAAGTAAAAAACACATATTTCCTCCAAGTTATGTATAAGGCTCAACGCAACAATTTCACTTTCTCATTAGTCTTCTCTGAAGGGTTCATGAGAAGCCATTTTCAGTGCTGTTTTGTTTACAAAACTGGATCTCTGTTAGTGGATCAATGGAAGCCACTTTCTGCGTTGCTTTGTTTACAAAACTGAATCTCTGTTAGTGGATCAATGTAAGGCCATTTTCTGTGTTGCTTTGTTTACAAAACTGGATCCCCGTTAGTGGATCAATGTAAGGCCATTTTCTGTGTTGCTTTGTTTACAAAACTGGATCTCTGTTAGTGGATCAATGTAAGGCTATTTTCTGTGTTGCTTTGTTTACAAAACTGGATCCCTGTTAGTGGATCAATGTAAGGCCATTTTCTGTGTTGCTTTGTTTACAAAACTGGATCTCTGTTAGTGCATCAATGTAAGGCCATTTTCTGTGTTGCTTTGTTTACAAAACTGGATCTCTGTTAGTGGATCAATGTAAGGCCATTTTCTGTATTTGCTTTGTTACAAAACTGGATCTCTGTTAGTGGATCAATGTAAGGCCATTTTTCTGTGTTGCTTTGTTTTACAAAACTGGATCCCTGTTAGTGGATCAATGTAAGGCCATTTTCTGTGTTGCTTTGTTTACAAAACTGGATCCCTGTTAGTGGATCAATGTAAGGCCATTTTCTGTGTTGCTTTGTTTACAAAACTGGATCCCTGTTAGTGCATCAATGTAAGGCCATTTTCTGTGTTGCTTTGTTTACAAACTGGATCTCTGTTGAGATTGATCAATGTAAGGCCATTTTCTGTGTTGCTTTGTTTACAAACTGGATCCCCGTTAGTGGATCAATGTAAGGCCATTTTCTGTGTTGCTTTGTTTACAAAACTGGATCTCTGTTAGTGGATCAATGTAAGGCTATTTTCTGTGTTGCTTTGTTTACAAAACTGGATCCCTGTTAGTGGACCAATGTAAGGCCATTTTCTGTGTTGCTTTGTTTGCAAAACAGGCCCAATATGCACAAATTCAAATATCCTTCAGTTCAATCTGTAATACAATTGAAGTTAAATTACCTTTCCCCTGTTGCAATACATGGATAAAGTCTCGATTGCAGAAGGAAAAAAAATACTAAAAACTCATAGCTATGAAATATAATACTGAGACAAATGGAAGACAAGAAAATAAAGAAAAAAGAAAAATTACACTCACTCGATGAAAGGCGACCTCGTCCAGGATGGGCGAAAAATAGAATCTGGTATCAGATTTGGGCTGTTCATCATCGTCCAGACGATCTCCTGGGTCAGGTCATGCCGCACTTGGGCCAAGTCATCACAACCACGTCACTTTTCTTGTGCTACAGAGAGAGAGAGAGAGAGAGAGAGAGAATTATACCCTATAAGTTGATATAATGGCCAAGATATGGACCTTGATTACAACTAAAGACCTTTATTGAAGCTGATATGATACCTACTGATGAATTTCGAATGGTTTGGCTATCATATTATTTTATCCGTTTGGATAACATAGTACGATAACACCATTATATATATATATATATATATATATATATATATATATATATATATATATATATATATATATATATATATATATATATATATATATATCTAAATAATTAACCGTGAAAAGTTGATAGTTATCATTTAACAGTTAAAGATACAATATCCCCTATACAAACAACTCACTAACTAACTACAAATGTTTTACCTATTACCTACCTGGAAATTATAAATGCGGTCAGCGAAGTTCTGGAACCCGGTGGGGAGAAGCCACCTACCGGGCATCAGACGAATCAAACTTTCTTTGTAACCCTGGAAGTCCTTCTGCTGTTTCTCCTTCTCGGATCCTTCCAAAGGAACCACTTCGTGGCCACTCTGCAGCTTCATCTTCCTAATAGGATCTAGGAAAGAGTGGAAGAGAGTAATATTTAGTTCTCTCTCTCTCTCTCTCTCTCTCTCTCTCTCTCTCTCTCTCTCTTCAAATGTCCGAGACTCTACCAGCATTCACACGTTAATTGACTCAAGTTTACGTTCATATCAGCAGACTGATGAGTTTGTTTGCTTGCTTGGCGGCCGAGCGCGGTCATCAAACACTAACAAACGCCATCAAGGAGGAAGTAGTTGAATTTGCCTTATTAACAAGAAAACAGCTATTAAGAACAATAGTTAGATGAGTAACAATAACAATACCATGAGGCTATTCTAAGATAAATAGAAGATATCACTCCTAAAAATTACAGCCCTTGGAAAGTTTACTGGCAACGAAATAATAGGCATGATTACTAACAATGTGAATAGCCATAGTCTGCAAATAGTGCAATGGCCTCCGCAACAGTAACCTGAATACTTTAGTTACAAATGCAGAGAATAATTACGGAGCTTCTGCTCGTCCGGTGTCGTTTTCAAGGGACTAAAATGTGTGAAGAGGAATATTCAAGGTTACTTTAAAGGTGGCCGGTTAAAAAAAGAAAAAAAAAGTCACAGAAAAAAGTCACAATTTTGGCTAGGAAAAAAAGTCACGCGAAAAAAGTCGCATTAATTTATGGTGGCCGGTAATAGAGTCAAAGTGAAACATTCACAGTATTTCTTGGGGGTCATTATCTTTACGATATTTTCAGTCTTTTGTTTATGTTTTTGTGTTTTTACTGTAATCCCCAACGGGCTTGTACTAAACACGCCACAAAGGGAGATACATACCGGGTTAAAACCCTTAGGGGTCACATCTAGGAAAGATTAATGTGACTTTTTTCCTGTGACTTTTTCCCCTGTGACTTTTTTCTGTAACTTTTTATCTGTGACTTTTTAGTTTTCTGTAAAAGAAAACTATTGTGCCGGCTTTGTCTGTCCGTCCGCACTTTTTTCTGTCTGCACTTTTTCT
>NC_089761.1:20198143-20240643 GCF_040412425.1 Macrobrachium rosenbergii | reverse complement strand
GATAAGACGAAATGTCTTATCGAGAAGACCCGATAAGTTAATACTCACCCCAAGATCTCGGTAAACTCTTGGCTCACCAGTATGAGAGCATCATTCAACGAATGACGAAGGCTTGCAATATCTAAACAAAATATCCATTTCTCACACATATTTACAATATTCTGAACTATGTAGTCTCTCCCAGACAAGAAGTAACCTGCTCTTATGTCGGCAGAAGTTATATAAACAAAAGGCTCATCATATGTTTGTACGTGAATGTGTTAATAAAACTAATTTTAAAAAATCTTAAAACGGCGCTTTTATTCAAATACCTCTTCTTCTTCTTCTTTTAACGTGCTTTTATTCCCATTTTTTGTATGGGTGACACGATGCCTTTTGAAGGACTTTTTTTGCAGTTGGCTTCAGGGTAGACCTGTGGTCTCGATCGGCTGCCCTGCCTGACATCGCTTAGACCCCGGTACGTATAAAAGTATAAATAAAACTTTCTGTGATCCACAACATAGAATTGTATGCAAGTTAGGGTAAGCGGACCACGATTTTACGTTCAGGCATAAGTAAGCACAAACGTCGTGCATACAAGAGAATTTTTTTTTTAGGAAAGCAAAAAAAAGAATGCAAGATTAGGCGAACAGGAGCTCCATGCTTTTATGTTTAGGCGTGAGTAACCATTAATATTGTGGATCACACAAAGTTTTATTTTATACTTTTTGGTGCATTTTGAAATAAAAGCGTTGTTTAATTTTTTTAACTGTTTTATTGGTGATTTTTTAGTGTTTGACATTGAACAAGAACTGCTTGCATCACCGAATGACTGAACTGATTGCAGAATCCCATCCTCTCTAGTTTCCACGATCGTCACGAAAGTGTATGAATCTACGGTCCCGACACTGCATATTTCACGCCTATGAAACCATAATCCCTTAGCTAGGCGTTTCTGCATATTAACAACGATAAAATTGCAGTAGTATTCATTTTTTTAAAGTTTTTTAAATATTGCATTATTACAGAGTTTGAACATGTGCACCAAATCTGGGCAAAATCGGTTCGGTAGGAGTGGGTCAAAAATCAGTTGCAAGTTTTGACCCAAACAGACAGACAGGAAGACATACAAACAGACAGACAGACAAACAAACAGACAGACACAGAAGTCAAGTTAACCGAGCAACATACATGCAATTTATATGACAAACAAATAGGCTCATATGCAATGAATTATATTGTAAAGGTAGCGAAAGTACAATTATTGTCTTGCAAGTGGGATAAATATATGTATTGGCAAACCTTTGTAATGTTGCTGTACAAAACGTAGTTTTTGCAAATGTTGGAAAAGTGTTGTTATTATTGTTGGCATCGAAAAGTCTGTCAATGCAAGTGCCAAAAAATATTGTCGGAAAACACAATGATGTACACTCGGCAAGGAAAGTGAGGATACAGTTTTTTAAATCTTCGGACATATATTGCTCAATAATGCGACATCTGGCAACTTTAGAAGGGGAGGGCTTCAGTCTTATTGTGTTTGTTTTTATGACCTCCTATAACTTTCAAGTCATAATCTACGGTTCTGAAATCACTGATACTTAAATGCAATAGTAAGCTTTACAGTATTCGTTCAAGTTGTAATTGCAGCGACAGTTCTGAGCAAAATAAACATTTTCGACATAACCTGCAGTAACCTTACACAAATGAATTTATGACACCACAATGAACGGAATGCTTGCATAATCAGGTACAATCTTCCATAATGAAATCAAGAGTTAAATTTGAGCAATGTCAACGAAAAACGTGAGGAACAATAAAGGAACTAATGCAATGTTATGATGAGAGAGAGAGAGAGAGTTGCTGTTGTGTAAGCCTAGGCCTATATGTAGAGCCACTCATTTTCATTATTATTTTTCTTTTAGAGATTGGCATACTATATTTGTATAGTATGTTTTGGCAATGGAGAGACAACAGAGAAACTATGGCAACGTCAAGAAACATCAGCTACTTGTATTTTCCATAAGTTCTCTTGCCCCGCATCATAGAGAACGTTGTTGCCATTCAAATAGATTTGGTCAACCTACCTAGCTGTCACAGCATTTACTGCCATTAATTCCAGCTGACCTTTAACACCGTGAAATACAAATATGAATGTGTAAAAATTAAAGAAATTATCATTACCTCGTATGATGATGCAAGAATAAGCCTGTTCATAATGGAAAACGAGTAAATATTGCCGTTCTGATAAACAGTACTACACCCAGATATCCATACACTATCTTTTAGGTCTCTATGAACGAAGTTATCTGAGAAATTCTGATTACTTCGGACATCCATGGTGTTTTTAAGTATCTGAACGTTTTTGTTTTGCAGATTTAACATATATATGATATAATTTGCATTGTATTTTCATATTCTAGAGTTGATTTACCGAGATTATGTGTTTTCTGTAAGAAAAAAATTAAAATTCGATGAACGAAATCTAATGAAAACTGTATCCTCACTTTCCTTGCCGAGTGTACAGTACGTATCGAAAATATGATTACGGTAAGTGTGAAAGGCTATAGCGGAGGCCACCGATCTTTGCAGCTAAGCCCCGCCCACTGCATGCCAGTGATTGGCTATCTCTCGAGGGGGGAATGACGTCACACTAGTTAACAGTCCAAATGATTACCAGTACGGATTTGACTCCGTTCGGTTATGTTGAGTTTCGTGCATGAATCATGGCACCACAGATTAGATACACAAGCATCTTGCTCTTTTTTTTTTTTCATTAAATTGGTGTTGGCCCACATAAGCGATCCCACATAGACCACATTAATTGGAATGAAGCATAGACTTAGGCAGCAATGTCAAATTTTAATATCATTGAGAGATTAGGCCTACACGTCAATTTCTTATATTTTGAAGCAATGACAGTTTATAGGAGTACACATCAAATTCTTATATTTTGATGCAATGACAGGTCATAAACCTACACGTCAATTTCTTATATACTGAGGCAATGACATGTCATAGGACTACACATTAAATTCTTATATTTTGAGACAATGACAGGGCATAGGCCTACACGTCAATATCTTATCGCAAATAGTTTTCTTCCAGTATCTGTTGGAAATAGAGTAACTTTGAATTAATATAGTAGTTTCAGCTCCACGATATATAATGTATAAAATAAAGTGGAATGTACACGCATAAGCAAGTGCACACCTACACCACAGAGAATAAAAGTAAAACTTGTTGGCACGTAGCCGATGGCACACACAGATCAATCATAGGACTGTCTCAGCCTTAGACACAACTATCAAACTGCTCTTAATGAACTATATTGAATATATATTTACAAAAGGGATAACAAATTATATTACTGTGATAGTAAATATAAGGCTGCTGTAGCATTTCAATGAAAATGAAGTCTATGGTAGGAAGGTATCGTAAGATACTTAACGAAATAAGGAAAAAAATAAAGGATGCGGAAAAAGTTATGTATGAGATGATTCAAACCAGTCTGCCAGTAGCCCATGATATTCATTTGCTTTTGGGGGCATTCGTGCAGATTACCCTGGTGGACAAAAGGATACATGAATCAGTAAATTTTCTCTCTCTCTCTCTCTCTCTCTCTCTCTCTCTCTCTCTCTCTCTCTCTCTCTCTCTCTGTTGTTAGGAGAATATTCTAGCGTAGACTATATTCATAAAGATCTCGATTACTTTTAATTAAAACAAATGACTAAATTTCAGTTAGCAAAAGTAAGCAGATAATTCTTTACACCAGTATTTTATGAATAGGTCTATGTTTATTCTGCAATGTTAGGTCACCGTATGAAAAATTTTCGAAAACACAAAACTACAAGCACCATAACAACAAAAAGAAAAAGAAGAATAACCACGATAAAGCGACTGAGTATAAGATAGGCCTATAATCCAAACACCATAAGCTGCATAAACCGACAAAAAGACATAAGACATTATAGGTCTACGTCCATTTTTATGCCCCTGTTATTTCGAAAGGAGATAGTCTCCTTAAGAAAATTCTCAGCAAATTATATCCAATATGACTGGTATAGCCTGTCATACCGCAACTGTAAGTTAAACATAGGCATACTCTGGTTTTATAGAATGCAGTCACTCCTTGTCATCCCTGCGAATATGTAAACGATTGCAATGTTATTGATTTTATGACTTAAAATGTAGTAAAATTTCCTAAAATCAATATGAAATACCAGTCTGTATAGCTCTGAGAAAGTCTTTGTGTTTAAGTTTTGAATGGTGAAGACGCTTGACAATATCAGACGGTAATAATATTATCATCGTCCAGCGATTCAAGTGCACCGATTCAAACGCAGACATTCCCTGTGTCACCTCCGCATTCAGGTGAACCTCATTTACGAAAAACAACACTTCGTTCATATTTTCCTTTTTTTTTACCCTATTTATTGAGATGCTTATTACGATTTTATTTCAGGGGATAATATAACGTTTCCTTTTTTATAATCTGCAGAAAGTATTTTAGTTCGGTACAACAACCATTGCAATACTAATGAAGATTAAAAGAACCACAGATTAACCAACTTTTCGAAACGATTGCTAACCAATCAGCTTCAAGGGATGGTTATGACGTAAGCAGTGGGCGGGGCTTAACTGCAAAGAGCGGTGGACTTTGCCATACATGAATTTTCTCCAAAATAAACTTGTAACTCGACCAAACGTCAATATGAAAAAAACACTAATTTTTTTTTTATCTATTTTGTCTATTGTCGTGCTTAAATGTGTGTAAATTTGTCCTTTTGCTGTAGTAAGATAACACACTGACATTGTACAACAGAACAAGCTAGGAAGAGAGAGAGAGAGAGAGAGAGAGAGAGAGAGAATGGGCGTTTATACAGTAGAAGTATATTTATGAATGTATATATGCATACAAACATATGACAGACCCATAGTTTTAAATCAGCTGACAGAAATATAATTGAGCCTTCTCTTCTGCCAACATAAGAGTTCAGGTTACTTCTTGTCTTGAAGTGACTACGCCGTTCAGATTATTAAAAATATCTGTGAAAAATAAATGTTTCGTTGAGATGTTGCATGTTCTATTTTTCACCCAGTTAAAGCTGCTCTCATATTGATTGGGCTGTATCTGTATGTCTTCCCGATAAGACTGTATCAAAGGCAATTAAGCCAATCGGTGGCTAATTCTTACTTTATCGTTCGTCCTGGGGGAGCCCGTAACTTACTTCATTGCCCTATCTTCTTACTTTATCTGCCACAAGATCGTTGGTTGGTTTAGATTAAGCTAGCTCTATCAAGCACTGGCACTTGTCCAAATTTAGTAAAGTGTAAAAGGGATTAAGAAACCTGGCAAAGGGCTAATGGCTCTGAACTCAGATTAACAGAAGGGAAAGTCATAAATTGGGCGTGCTGTCCTTTTTTACAGTACTATTCCAACCAGTGTTCTATAAATCTAAAGGACAGAGTCCCTCTTCCCCGACACAGGCCTCGTAACTCCTGTCATTTCTCCCCTTCATGCATTTGCCTCGTGAACACCAGTAATCCTCAGACCGCACAATTGTGACAGGTCTTCCCTATGTCCACAAAGTTTGGGCTTCTCTTGAATTTTGCCCTTTCTTTGTTTATTAATTTTCTTTTCCATTTTGTTAAACAGGTCTTGGGCTACTATATGGGGCAGATACTTGGGCACTTAAAAGGAAAGAGGGACTGTTGGAAAGAACCAAGATGAGGATGGTGAGATGGATTGCTGGAATATCACTACTGGAAAGGACTCAAAGGAGGGAGAGTCAAGATATAAGAAGAATGTGTGGCATGTGTAACGTACAGGAGAAGGCTAGGGAAGCTTGCCTGAGATACTATGGCCATGTAATAAGAAGAGAGGAGGTGGAACCAATCAAGAGAGCTAAGAACATGCCAGTGATGGGGAGGAGGAAGAGTGTGGGGCGTCAGCGGGTCAGATGGATGGATGTGGTGAGGAGGGATATGGGTGAGGTGGGACTAGGTTAAGTTAAGTATACCTTAGTTTTACCAGACCACTGAGCTGATTAACAGCTCTCCTAGGGCTGGCCCGAAGGATTAGACTTAGTTTACGTGGGAAGCAGATACAAGGGATAGAAATAGATGGGGGAAGACGACTCGAGCAGCCGACCCTGCTATACAGTGGGATTAATAAGGTCGAAAGAAGAAGAAGAAATAGGTCTTGGGCTACATAAAGACATTAGGTTTTCCCGTTCCCTTCGACCGCTGCACCGAGAAGCACAAAAGTTAAGTATACCTTAGTTTTACCAGACCACTGAGCTGATTAACAGCTCTCCTAGGGCTGGCCCGAAGGATTAAATTTATTTTACGTGGCTAAGAACCAACTGGTTACCTAGCAACGGGACCTACAGATTATTGTGGAATCCGAACCACATTATGACGAGAAATTAATTTCTATCACCAGAAATAAATTCATCTAATTTTTCATTGGCCGTTATACACACACACGCCTAGCATAATATGATTAGTCGACATATGACCATACAAAAAAAAAAAAATTTAAACGAATGAAAGCAGTATAGCAAAGACGTTGGATTTAGAGCTACAGAGTAAAACAGATTAATGTTGATATATTATAAAACACCAGTAAAAGATGGAGTAGTACTAGGCCAAGACCGGAAGAGACAGTGCTACGAGTGTTTGCCAACTGGAGAAAATTGCTAGACCATGAGGGAGAATGAATAGGCTAATGCTATCCACACATACAGAGAGTGCGAGTGAAGTGCTCTCTCTCTCTCTCTCTCTCTCTCTCTCTTGATGCTGAAATTTCTTGCCAAATATATCATTTATTAAATCATCATTTATTAAATCTCTCTCTCTCTCTCTCTCTCTCTCTCTCTCTCTCTCTCTCTCTCTCTCTCTCTCATTACACAGAGATAATTAAGGAAATATTTTTAAAGGATTTCAGGCTTTTCTTCTTTAAGCGCTTAAGATGTTATAACAGCTCAAGTTTTATTGTAATCGTCTATGAAATTATACAGAAAATAGTTATTTCAGTATAATTTTTCTTTAGTAATTCATTCCATTTTCTGCCTCCCATACTTAGTTTATATTACAGCATTTTAGTTTATCACTTAAAACAAATGCATATATATATATATATATATATATATATATATATATATATATATATATATATATATATATATATATATATATATATATAATATACATACATATATACATATATATACACACATACATATATATATGTAAATATATATACATATGTACATATATATATATATATATATATATATATATATATATATATGTTATAAGCCCGATTTTCTAGGCCTATATTTTATTTAATTCTCTGTTTTAAGAACAGAGGTTGGTATCTCGCTTTTCCCGAGATATGTTTGGTAGGGAGAGCCGATTTGCTGTGTCAGCTGATCCCTCATCTTCACATCATAAGTTATTCATTGCCCCTAACTAAATTCTAAGGTCTACTGGAATGAGATATTATACTCGGTTTTTTTCCATCTGTCCACCCGTCTGTGGTGCTCGCGCATGGTAACACTGCGTCCCGGGCTTTAAATAGTTAGGCTATGATGTAAGTTTTAGGTAAATGAAAGGATATCTGGGTGTACATTTTACAACTGAAAAGTGTTTTAATAATTTACTGTATGCGAATTACACCGTTAATATTCGAAATAGGATACTATTATTATTGTTGAATGTAATAATAATAATAATAATAATAGTAATAATAATAGTAATAATTTTGCTACATAAAATCAATACATTATTGTTGTCGTAGTGAACAGCGAGAGAAGCAATTTTCCCGCCATGCGTCTGGCTGTTCCATTCACTACCCCAAAAAGGCAGCTTACATTCAACAATAATAACAATATCTATTTCGAATATTAACGGTGTAATTCGCATACAGTAAATTATTAAAACGCGCCGGTTGCAAATGTACACCCAGATATCCTTTATTTTCATTTCCCACATATTGCTATTTAAAGCTTGAATGTTACCTGCAATATGCCAACTTTTCCTGACAGAATGGTTTTGCAAATAAAACTTTTAACATAAATTACAAAACTAAAAACTTTATTGACAAAAAAATTACGAAAATAACTTCAAATAAGCTACGAAAGAAATGATTTCGAATTATTCAACATAACTATGAAAATCTTCTGATTAAGGTCCAAAACATAGACACCCAATTATTTAAGGAAATACAGAAATAACCCATCTGTCATCCAAATCATAAAAGGTCACTCAATACATTATAAAGGTCATTTCATATATGATTCAATGTCACACCACTCCCTTCTTTGGAGAGGAACGTGGAGAGAAAGAAGGAATACATTATATTAAGAACCAGAAAATGTGTAATAAAACTGTGAACAATATCTAACACTGTAGGTACTAAACTCATAGGAACAACTATTTTCGTCGTATCACCCTTATCTTCACTATTTCTCAGTCTGTATCTAATCTTCCTAACTAACAAATTACCCTCTAATTCAAGTCCTGCAAAAGGCAGCTTATAACCCTTCCTAACAAATTCCCCTCTAAGAAACGCTTTTGCGTCTCTCAGAATCTCATCCTCATCATGCTTTGTTTGTATAATATCCCAGTCAATGCTATCTCTCGATACGTAACATACATGAGTACCCTCTTGATCAGCAAAATTCCTACTCAACGCATGTGCTACAACATTTTGTCTATCCTCTATATACTTTATTTTAGCATCAAAATCCCTGATTGTCAAATACCACCGGGCTCTTTTTGGTGAAAGATCCGGCTTAGTAAAAAGATCCACCAATGGCTTTTGATCTGTCAGAACCTCTATTCGATTACCCATCAATAACATCTTAAAATGAATAAGCGACGAGACCACGGCAAAGGCCTCCTTATCTACTACTGACCACAGAGCGTTCATTACTACCTCGTGTCTTAAACTTCATACTGTAAAATGCAATCGGATGAAGTTTTCCATCGAGCTTCTGCATAAGGCATGCGCATATCCCATCATTAATCGCATCTGTTACCAACGTGAATGGACGTTCTAAATCCGGAAACTTCAACACTGGGAGATTTTTAAAAGTATCTTTGATTCTCTGAAAAGCTACTTGCTGTCCCTCTCCCCAAACAAACTGCAGTCTGCACATCATCCCTCAGAACATGTCGAAGGAGACGCCAGAACAGAAAAACCCTTCACAAATCTACGGAAAAATCCAGCCATGCCTAAAAATGACCAAACCTGCTTCTTGGTCTTGGGTGTAGCAAACTCTACAATTGCCTTAACTTTATCATCATTTACCCTGACACCCTCTTTAGGAATGACATGCCCTTAATATACTATCTGCTTCTTGAGAAAGTCACACTTAGCTAACTTTATCTCCAAACCAGCTAACCTAAGTCTTCTAAAAACTTCCCTGAGAACTTGTAGATGCTCTTCTAGTGAATCAGTGGCAACTAATATATCGTCCATATAGATATGGACTTTTTTCCCTAACAAGCCATGCAAAACCGTATTCATCAACCTAGTAAAAGTCATCGGACTGTCTGTCAAACCTAATGGCATTCGTGTGAACTCATAATGACCCTTCGGCAAAGAGAAGGGCGTGTACTTTTGACTCTCCTCGCTCAGCGGAACTTGCAAATATCCTTGCATTAGATCAATTGAGCCATAAATACTCCTACCACCTATCTCACAAAATAAATCTGGCAAACACGCCGCAGGGTAGCCATCAGGAATGGTTTTCTCGTTCAATTTCCCAAAGTCTACACAAACTCTGACTGAGCCATCCTTCTTAGGTACTGCTAACAGCGGAAAATTAAAGGGTGACGAACTGGGCCTAACAATGCCTTCTTCTTCCCATTTATTAACCTCTTGTTCTCCTTGTTCCCTAATCTTAAAAGGAATCCTATATGAAGGAACAAAAACAGGTTTTGTTGCTTTCTTCCAAGTGCACTTTGTGTCCTAACACATTCGTTAATCCCAACTTATCCCCTTTGAGTGCGACTATGTCCGCAAACTCGGCTAAAACATCGTCTACACCCCCAGCATATTCTTTGTAATCAGCATTGGCTAACTGATCCCTAAAAACTTGCCTCCTAGCTTGTAAATTTGCCTCTGAAAAAGAACCAAAATCCCCGACAATGTTCACTGAATTATCTTCATCGACCCAGTCAACAAAATCGATTGCATAAGTGCCCTTCTGGTAATTGCGAACTGTATCGTTACTGTTTAGCAACTCCACCCAAGTTTCCCCTGAACCCGATATATTATTTACTGAACTCGTACACAGAACTCCTTTCAACTTCTCACTGCAATCACCCACACACATCTGTCTGGATTTATGCACACCTCTTACACGAATTTTTACCATTGCGATCATCCCTGGATCAAGCACGACATCATCAGTCAAAATTCCCTTATAACACCTGACATTACCCGGCACCTGTTCATCATTCAGCCCCTAACCCTCATATAATCCCGAGGCATTCTCACTCATTACACTCACGTCTGCCCCCTCATACGGTACAAACACACCAGGCACCCCCACAGTTATACCGCAAACCTCTGTATGAACGGAGATCTTCCGTCTCCGACATGCAGGATGACCCAGTAAAAGTGTATTCCCAAAGCACATCCCTTTATAACTAAGAACGGCTCCATCAAAGAGCTGCCCCCGATGGATAAATCTATATCTATACAACCCAATATTTGTAGTCTATTTGCCTGAACGTCACATACAGCTTCCCTAGCAGGCTCCAAAGATCGATCGGGAAACATCGATCTGAAAAACTCATTACTTATAAGGTTAATCGAAGCTCCTGTATCTATAAAGACCCTTACGTTTATACCCTGTGCAGACACATTTACAACTGATTTCGACCCTACGGGTTCTCCCAAAAGTCCAATATCCCAAGAGACACCCATCCAGTTTTCCTTTTCAAATGACCGGTCTTTCGACAATGTCTGCCGATCACCAGATCTCCTTGAACAATTCGCGTGAAGCACTTCCTTATCTGGGCTACCAAAATTCTGAAGTGCGGACCTATCATTATACTATCTCCGAGACGGGCAAGACCGCCAAGGATGATCATAACTCTTGCAACTGCCACAGCACTGAACACGGCAAAATCTCTTAATGTGTCCCTGCATATTACAGTTAAAGCAACGACCCCGTGGGATCCTAGAACTCAAGCCACTCATCAATCTTGGGCTATTCTGACTTGCAACAAAATTCTTCGGACAGCGGACTGGATCTCCGCGTCCTACTCAACCATAGGCTGATCTAAGGAGTCTCTGATCACTATATCCTCCCCTCATTTTTGCAACTCCCTTCTTCGTACTTAAATTCACAAACTTATTCTTGGCTAATCACAAATGCAAAAATTCCCAAGGTCCCGTGAAAGTATACCCTTTACCAAAACAAAAAACCGAAGGCAAAACAATTTCCCTTAACCGAATTCCCATACAGCACAAAAACTACAACGTTAAATCTCTTTACCAATTAATCGCCAAAACTCAAAAAAGGTATTAATCAGAACCCATCATTAAATCCCAGATTAATTAAACCCACAATCAAATTCAAAGTTCCCGAAACCCACAGTTAACTCAAAAGGTTACAAAACCCACCATCAAATTTTAAAAAATTAATTAAACCCTTAATTAAATTAAAAATTACGTAAACCCAAAAACTAAAGTTACTATTAAGTAATCCATTAAATAAATTCGCAGTGAATTAAACCCATCATCAAACTAAATTCCAAAGATTAATTTCAAAAATTAGCTAACCCTTGCAATTAAATGCCCAAGTCCCATAGAGAAAAAAAAACACAAGTGCTGTTTACGCGCGCAGCTGATTTCTCTTCAGCCAGTCAAAGAGGCCACGTTCACTTCTTCCAAGGCCAAGCTACAAAAAGACCTCAAAGAAAAATGGAAATCGACTCTCAAGCACACACACACACACACACACACACACACACACACACACACACACACACACACAGAAATTCGTCTCCCACCCTCTACGAGCAACAACTCCCCCTCCCTATTACCCCTTCAATCCTCCTCCAAGGCCTGATGACGCCTATAGAAAAAATGCTTAGCGCCAAACCCTCAGAGACTCGCTCTGTCTCCAAAGGTACATATGCACCAACAATAATGCACGTACGTGTGTAATTATAAAAAAAAAAATAAGAGAAAAAAAGTTTAAAAAATGCTAGGAAATGTATACACACTCGCGTAACACCGCTCGAGCTCAAGGTACTTGTCGACAAGACAAGCCTTCTGTAAAACAAGGTGTCACAGGGTACTTTGGTCACACACGTACCTACACACTCAACCAGGGCAAAAAAACGCAGTGAAATCCTCTTCAAATCCGGATCTATAACCGGCCCACCTTCTAGAATGTTCTAATCTGAAATCGCCTCTCCACTCCACGTGTTTTGCCCGCAAGAGTTTTCTGCAAACATTGATAGTGGTATCCGAACGACACTCAAGCATTTTATTACATGCTGTGTTCTGTCATATGATCTCACGTCTCTGAAAGAGCAACCTTCTCTTTTCAAAGGTCACCTTCGTGATCTGTTATTTATATATATATATATATATATATATATATATATATATATATATATATGTATGTATGTATGTATGTATGTATATATGTATATATACTGTATATATCTTCATTAGTCTCGATGAATTATGGCACTTGCCAAAGCTTGCAAAACCTAATTAACAAATCACCTACGTTACGAAATGTTGCTGATGTCTAATCCTTCTAAAATGCAACTTGTTTCTGGTGTGAAAGTAGGATCATATTAATTTCAATGTATCATAATGAAGTTTGCTTATCAGCATAGCTTTGAACCTCACTGTGACGTCATGTGTCTAAAAAGACAGGAGTAGAAGAGCTGGGTGAACGAACAGGTTTGTCTTCAGTCTAGTGCTATCCCGGGGATCACAGGCATACAGTACCTTATCTTTCTGTTAAAAACCAGTACATGTACTGCTCAGACGTCACTGAAGTCATTTCAGGCGTCTCTACGTGAGTAATTGTTATAAATATAATAACCTAGAATTAGCGATGTCACTGATTTTAGTTGTTGTATTGTTAGAGAATCTCGACACGAAGTACAGTAGGTGGATATAAATATCGTAGGGAAATTGTGACATTGTCCATCCGAATGAGCATTGGTTAACATCTCTGATATCAGGAACAGAGCAAATAGGTTTAAATGAACAGTTGTGTGTCTCCGGCGCGTAGTCGTAACGTTGTTGTTTGTATTGGCGGAGGACGTGGAGAACTTAGACCGAAGATAAATCGACGCTCTCCTGGACGACAGCACTCGTGTTATGAAAGTCGTTTGATGAAGTTTACTTCTGCGGAGAGTTTAATGAAAGATAAACTTTTGGTCGATATTTATCATTTAAAGAGTGAAGTCTCTCTCTCTCTCTCTCTCTCTCTCTCTCTCTCTCTCTCTCTCCCATGAACGTATACGTGGTTTAAGTTTGTGTATAAATGTGCAAATATAAAATGAAACTTTCAAAGGAAGCCTAATACCTTCATGTAGCCCAGTACAGAAGAAAAGTAGAGCAACAGGAAGAAAAACTCACGGAAAAGAAGATGGAAGGGTGTAAGACAAGGAACAACAGAAGTAGGAAGGTAACTCCAAAGCTTAGATAGAAGAGGTAACCAAAGTAGAAAAAAAAATAACTGTGCCAACCTAAGAGGATACGGATTTGCTCCCAGTTTCATAAGTGGGCAGACATTGCCTGGCGGGAATTGGACAGGACGGGAAATAAATGATTGAACAAAATTACAGGATCACCATTCTTTTTCGCTCTCATTTGCATTGACAATCATACACACACAAAAAGCACACACACCCATTTATTACGCATATATATATATATATATATATATATATATATATATATATATATATATATATATATATATATATATATTATATGTATATATATATATATTAGTGAGCAAGGTATATACTCATATACTGTATGCGCACACACACACACAAACATATTTCTCAGAGAGAGAGGGAGAGAGAGAGAGAGAGAGAGAGATCTGTATATGTAAATATGTATGTATGTATGTATGTATATATGTATATATATATATATATATATATATATATATATATGTGTGTGTGTGTGTGTGTGTGTGTGTGTGTGTGTGTGTGTGTGTGTGTGAGTGTGTGTGCGTAGAGAGAAACTCTCGAATTCTCGTTGTCAGCCTTTACGAAGGGACGTGATGTGATGCTATACCCAGAATGAGGTGAGACAGATGAATTTATTCGCATAATGTTCAAGGTCAGTGAGGATATTTAGTTACTGCTAAGGCGTCTGGTTTCTTCCGTCATTTGTTAGTTAAATTAAGTTTGTTCTATTATTATTATTATTATTATTATTATTATTATTATTATTATTATTATTGGTGTTATTGCTGTTGTTTTTGTTTTTCACAAGAGCAATCAGTAAGAATATTTTTTGCTGTTACTTGCATACAGAGATGCTCTAGAGGACGAAGAATACCCAAGGCTGTTTTCAGACGGAAAGGAAACAAAGATATTGTAGGCTTAATCATTCTGAATAGTATGTAATCTACAATTCTGAACTATGTTTAGTCTAATTTAAAAAAATTCTTTTCGCAGGAATCTGTAAATTCAAAAGTGTATTCAGTTGAGTTGAGTATAGAATTTAGGCCAAAGGCCAAGCACTAGGACCTATGAGGTCATTCAGCACTGAAACGGAGATTGACGGCAAAAGTTTTGAAAGGTATAACAGGACGAAAAACTCGCAGTTGCACTATGAGTCAATTGTAATAGAGGGTGGAAAGTAAGACGGAAGAAAGAGAATATGAAAGGAGGTACAGTAAAGGATAAAAGGGGGTTGCAGCTAGGGGCCGAAGGCATGCTGCAAAGAACCTTAAGTAATGCCTACATTGCACCGCGCGAGGTGCATTGACGGCACTAGCCAACTACGGGGTCCAGGGTGTATTTGGAACCTTTAAGATGGTAAACAACCGCCCAGCACAGCCACAATGTAATTTCTCTTTGCAAGAAACGTATGATTGAATTATAAAGTCGTTTTGTATGTGAGCTCCCCGGTATTTGTTTTTTCCCCCAACATTTTATCAGTGTTTTGGGAGACTTAAAGTAACATTGAATGCTTTTTTTTTTTATTAATTTTAGTCCCTTGAAAATGATGCCCGGGGACTGTCAATTATTTAGAATAACAACAACGCATTGTTGCAGAAATTCCGTGTTTTTCCTCTACATTTATAACTGAAGTATTCAGGTTGGTTATTTTTTGGAAGACTCCAGCCACCTCCCACATTATAATCTATATTTTTCTCGGGTAAAACACATCAAAACAAAAAATTTCTTTTTATTACATAACTTTCGCAATTGCTTAATAACAGAGAAAACTAATTAATTACAAGGTAAGATAATACGGACCCTCGCCCACCTCCTTAGCTAATACAGCAAAATTGTAACCAGTAAACAACACCCCTCGGTTGCGTTAGGTTGGTATTTTTAGGTTCTTTTAGTGCCCTATCATTTCCTAGACACTTTTGCAAGAAAAACCCAAAATGGTTTTTCAAACAAAAATGGCTGGCTGGAGTCTTCCGAAAAATTACCATCAGGTTATTGTTACGGATGTTATTACAGTATTTACAAACATTCCTCCAGCGATTATCAGTGTTATCAGTCATACCTATTATCTTGGTTGCCAGTACTCTTTCCAAGACCTGTTATTATTAGGAGAGATATCTTTTATTTATCTTAGAGTAGCCTCCTTGATGGCGTTTGTTATGTTTGATGGCCGCGCTCGGCCGCCAAGCAAGCAAACAAACTCATCAGTCGGCTGATATGAATGTAAACTTGAGTCAATTAACGTGTGAATGCTGGTAGTCTCGGACATTTGAAGAGAGAGAGAGAGAGAGAGAGAGAGAGAGAGAGAGAGAGAGAGAGAGAGAGAGAGAGAACTAAATATTATTCTCTTTCACTCTTTCCTAGATCCTACTGGGAAGATGAAGCTGCAGAGTGGCCACGAAGTGGTTCCTTTGGAAGGATCCGAGAAGGAGAAACAGCTGAAGGATTTCCAGGGTTACAAAGACGGTTTAATTCGTCTGATGCCCGGTAGGTGGCTCCTCGCTCCCGGGTTCCAGAACTTCGCTGATCGCATTTATAATTTCCAGGTAGGTGACAGGCACAATACTTAGAATTAGTTAATGAGTTGTTTGTATGGGAAGTGTTGCATCCTTAAGTCTTAAATGATATCTTACAACTTTTTGATGGTTAATTAATTATATATATACATACTGTATATACACATATATACATATATGTGTGTATGTGTTTATACACACAGTGGTATGATTCTCAGCTACTAGTCGAGAGGGCCGGGGTTCAAATCCTGCTGCTCACTGATGGCTCTGATTGAGCCACTGCAAAAATCCGGTAGCCCGTCAACCTAATGGCCCGAAAAAACCCATGAGTTTCAGTAGGAGAATAGGTACCAGCCCTCGGGCTGGGGAGTTAAACAGTGGGCCTGGCGACACACTGGCCACATGTCATAGGCATTGGGATCTGGCCCCCACTGGCTGTCAGCGTAAGAAACAGGAGATGAGCGCCTGCCCTATGAGCCTCCAGAGGCCCAGGAGGACTTATATATATATATATATATATATATATATATATGATGCTGTCGTATTATTTGGTCCAAACGGATGTATTAATCTCTCACAGCCAAACCACTCGAAGTTAATCAGTAGGTATCATATCAGCTTCAATAAAGGTCTTTAATTGTAATCAAGGTCCATATCTTGGCCATTATATCAACTTATAGGGTATAATTCTCTCTCTCTCTCTCTCTCTCTCTCTCTCTCTGTAGCACAAGAAAAGTGACGTGGTGGTGATGACCTGGCCCAAGTTCGGTACGACCTGGACCCAGGAGATCGTCTGGACGATGATGAACAGCCCCAATCTCGATCACCCAGATTCCAACTTGCCCATCCTGACGAGGTCGCCTTTCATCGAGTGAGTGTTATTTTTCTTTTTTCCTTATTTTCTTTTCTTCCATTTGTCTCAGTATTATATTTCATAGCTTTGAGTTTTAGTATTTTTTTTCCTTCTGCAATCGAGACTTTTCCATGTATTGCAACAGGGGAAAGGTAATTTTACTTCAGTTGTATTACAGATTGAACTGAAGGATATTTGAATTTGTGCATATTGGGCCTGTTTTGCAAACAAAGCAACACAGAAAATGGCTTTCATTGATCCACTAACAGAGATCCAATTTTGTAAACAAAGCAACACAGAAAATGGCTTCCATTGAACCACTAACAGAGATCCAGTTTTCTAAACAAAGCAACACAGAAAATGGCCTCCACCGATCCACTAACAGAGATCAGTTTTGTAAACAAAGCAACACAGGAAATGGCTTCCATTGGTCCGCTAACAGAGATCCAGTTTTGTAAACAAAGGAATGCAGAAAATGGCTTCCACTGATTCACCATCAGAGATCCAGTTTTGCAAACAAAGCAACACAGAAAATGGCTTCCATTGATCCACTAACAGAGATCCAGTTTTGTAAACAAAGCAACACAGAAAATGGCTTCCATTGTACCACTAACAGAGATCCAGTTTTGTAAACAAAGCAACACAAAAAATGGCTTCCACTGATTCACTTACAGAGATCCAGTTTTGTAAACTAAGCAAAACAGACAATGGCCTCCATTAATCCACTAACAGAGATCCAGTTTTGTAAACAAGGCAACACAGAAAATGGCTTCCATTGAACCACTAACAGAGATCCAGTTTTGTAAACAAAGCAAAACAGACAATGGCTTCCATTGATCCACTAACAGAGATCCAGTTTTGTAAACAAAACAACACAGAAAATGGCTTCCATTGATCCGCTAACAGAGATCAAGTTTTGTAAACAAATCAACACAGAAAATGGCTTCCACTGATCCACTAACAGAGATCCAGTTTTGTAAACAAAACAACATAGAAAATGGCTTCCACTGATCCACTAACAGAGATCCAGTTTTGTAAACAAAACAACACAATAATGGCTTCCACTGATCCACTAACAGAGATCCAGTTTTGTAAACAAAACAACACAGAAAATGGCTTCCATTGATCCACTAACAGAGATCCAGTTTTGTAAACAAAACAACATAGAAAATGGCTTCCATTGATCCACTAACAGAGACCCAGTTTTGTAAACAAAGCAACACAAAAAATGGCTTCCATTGATCTACTAACAGAGATCCAGTTTTGTAAACAAAGCAACAAAGTAAATGGCTTCCATTGATCCACTAACAGAGATCCAGTTTTGTAAACAAAGCAACACAGAAAATGGCTTCCATTGATCCACTAACAGAGATCCAGTTTTGTAAACAAAGCAACACAGAAAATGGCTTTCATTGATCCACTAACAGAGATCCAGTTTTGTAAACAAAGTAACACAGAAAATGGCTTCCAATGATCCACTAACAGAGATCCAGTTTTGTAAACAAAGTAACACAGAAAATGGCTTCCATTGATCCACTAACAGAGACCCAGTTTTGTAAACAAAGCAACACAGAAAATGGCTTCCATTGATCCACTAACAGAGACCCAGTTTTGTAAACAAAACAACACAGAAAATGGCTTCCATTGATCCAGTAACAGAGATCCAGTTTTGTAAACAAAGCAACACAGAAAATGGCTTCCATTTATCCACTAACAGAGATCCAGTTTTGTAAACAAAGCAACACAGAAAATGGCTTCCATTGATCCACTAACAGAGATCCAGTTTTGTAAACAAAGTAACACAGAAAATGGCATCCATTGATCCACTAACAGAGACCCAGTTTTGTAAACAAAGCAACACAGAAAATGGCTTCCATTGATCCACTAACAGAGATCCAGTTTTGTAAACAAAGCAACACAGAAAATGGCTTCCATTGATCCACTAACAGAGATCCAGTTTTGTAAACAAAGCAACACAGAAAATTGCTTCCACTGATCCACTAACAGAGATCCAGTTTTGTAAACAAAACAACACAGAAAATGGCTTCCATTGATCCACTAACAGAGATCCAGTTCTGTAAACAAAACAACACAGAAAATGGCTTCCATTGATCCACTAACAGAGATCCAGATTTGTAAACAAAGCAACACAGAAAATGGCTTCCATTGATCTACTAACAGAGATCCAGATTTGTAAACAAAGCAACACAGAAAATGGCTTCCATTGATCCACTAACAGAGATCCAGATTTGTAAACAAAGCAACACAGAAAATGGCTTCCATTGATCCACTAACAGAGATCCAGTTTTGGAAACAAAGCAAAACAGACAATGGCTTCCATTGATCCACTAACAGAGATCCAGTTTTTGAACAAAGCAACACAGAAAATGGCTTCCACTGATCCACTGACAGAGATCCAGTTTTGTAAACAAAACAACACAGAAAATGGCTTCCACTGATCCACTAACAGAGATCCAGTTTTGTAAACAAAACAACACAGGAAATGGCTTTCACAGATCCACTAACAGAGATCTAGTTTTGTAAACAAAGCAACACAGAAAATGGCTTCCATTGAACCACTAACAGAGATCCAGTTTTGTAAACAAAGCAAAATAGCCAATGGCTTCCATTGTTCCAGTAACAGAGATCAAGTTTTGTAAACAAAGCAACACTTGAAATTGGCTTCCACTGATCCACTAACAGAGATCCAGTTTTGTAAACAAAGCAACACAGAAAATGTCTTCCACTGATCCATTAACAGAGAGCCAGTTTCGTAAACAAAACAGCACAGAAAATCGCTGATCATGAACCCTTAAGAGAGAACTAATGAGAAAATGGGACAGTTGCATTGAGCCTTACACATAACTTGGAGACGTTTTTTTTTTTTTTGCTTTAAACCAACTACAAATCAGCTGAAAGTAAAGTAAGTATAGCTTAGTTTTACCAGACCACTGAGCTGATTAACAGCTCTCCTAGGGCTGGCCCGAAGGATTAGACTTATTTTACGTGGCTAAGAACCAATTGGTTACTTAGCAACGGGACCTACAGCTTATTGTGGAATCCGAACCACATTATAGCGAGAAATGAATTTCTATCACCAGAAATAAATTCCTCTAACTCTTCATCAGCCGGCGGCGGGAATCGAACTCCAGTTGAACAATATAAGATCACTTAGAAGAACTTTGGCATTTGTCAAGGAGAATGTAGAAATGTACTGTACCGGACAAGATAGAATATACTTTTCTTGAGTTCCAGTGTATATAGACTCTAAAGACGATCCCCGTAGGAGGGTATTGCCGTCAGTGCACCTCATGCGGTGCACTGTAGGCATTACTTAAGGTTCTTTGCAGCATCCCTTCGGCCCCTGGCTGCAACCCCTTTCATTCCTATTACTGTACTTCCATTCATTGCCTCTTTCTTTCTTCTCACTTTCCGCCCTCCCCTAACAACTGATTCACTGTGCAACTGCAAGGTTTTCCTCCTGTTACACCTTTCAAACTTTTATTTACTGTTAATTTCAGTTTCAGCGCTGAATGACCTCATAGGTCCCAGCGCTTTGCCTTTGGCCTAAATCCTAAATTCTATTCTTTAAAGACAACAGAGGAAGCTCGAGGTAGCCTTTGTGAATAAACTCGCAGGTCTCGCTGGTTGCTCTTTTCAGGAACGATATATTCGCCCCAGCGCTAAAACCCGGAGAAGTTCCCTTATCAAACGACCCATTTTACGTCGCTTTCAAGAAAGTGTGTCCTAACAGAAATCCTGCAGACGGGGTGCACCTGCAGTTAGTGGAAGAGTTCCCCGATCCTAGGCTTATCAAAACACACTTGCCGTTCTCTTTAGTGTCACCTACGTTATTAGATACATGCAAGGTTATTATTTATGTTTTTTATATCTCCCAAATCTCTTTTTGTTGTAGTAACTCCTGTGGTCATCATGTCAATATTCTTGTACAGATAAAGCAGGTTGCTGGCATCTGTGTGCCTTGAAATATTCCTGATACTGTTCTTGAGACTACAGTCACCCAGTCTTCAGTCTTGTTCTCTTTCCTTCATCTCCAGGTGATCTACGTAGCAAGAAACCCGAAAGATGTCATAGTATCTTTCCACCACCATTCAAGGATACTGAAGTTGCATGACTATGTTGGAAGCTTTGAAGACTTCGTACAGTACTTTGTCAATGACGACTGTGAGATTTATGCCATAACACTTCTGTTATTTTGCCATGTTACTTAACCCTTGGAAGACTGAAATTTCATAGGCAACGCAGGTTTTTTTTTTTATGTCAGCTTTGCTTTGCTACCTTAATTACAAGAGATTCGTTAGCTAATTGCACTAGGCTTATCAATATTTGACAAAAATATTATAAAAACGAAAACCGTTCTTTAACAGCCAGCTATTCAACGCAGTATGGAATTATTCAGTGGAACAGATTCGTACAAAGTAGAACAGTGCCGTAGCATTCATTAACATTCATTAAAAGCAGAACGATACAGAGAAGCTTATACAGAAAAAAACATTTCAACACAAAGCTATACACAGCAAAAAAGAAACCAATGTGCAGTAAGGACATAGCCTGCAGCTCAGACTTATGCAGAACACAGCTGTACAATCAAAAGAACCAGGCCACTAGACAAGGGTTCAACATAGAATCACGCGGAGAACAATCTTACACAATTCAGAACAAACCAAACCACCGGAAGTTATTCCTTTTCTTTTCAGTGATATATGGCCCATACTGGCTACATCTGAAAGAGGCCTGGGAAAGGAAAAACCACAAAAACCTCCACTTCATATTCTACGAGGACCTGAAAGCGAACCCTCTGGGAGAGATTAAGAAGCTGAACGCTTTCCTCAACACTAAACTGACAGATGCCCAGCTGGATGGCATAGTCAAATACACGTCCTTCAAGGAGATGAGGGCGAGGGACAACGGCCCTGTGTTCAACTTCGAGCACAAGGGAGTCAAGGTGGAAGCTTTGAACGCCGAAGTCGTCAAGAAAGACGGAGGCTTCTTCAGAAAGGGTAATGTCCATGTGGTTCAGTGTGGAGGGATGATTTTGTACTGAGCTTCAGCTCTGTGAATGTCTTGAAATGCAATGATCAGTATTCAGTAATAAAGACATATTCTTCGTGTTTGTCTCGATTGGTTGAGAAAAAAGCCACTGCACAATAACAAGTTTATTCACATAAACTTGGTTCTCTGCAGGGCTTTTTGATTAACCAGTGATCAGTATTGCAGACCAGTGGCAAAATTTCCATTTCATTTTTTTCGGGCCTTTAGGGCAGTTGAATTTTTTTCTGTCATTTCGATGGAATATAAAAATTACTTTCTAAAGATAGTGATTTTACGATATTTTCATACTGTATACAGTGTATATGCAAACTGTGTACATTGTATGAATATCCACGAAAAAAAGTCTGCGTATATTCTATACACTGAAACATTCACCGGGGAGTTTCAGCTTTTTAGAGACCAGATCCTTTTTTTTTTCTTTCCAGGAGAATCTGGAGACTGGAAAAACAAATTCACGAACGAAATGGACGCGAAGGCCAACCAATGGCTTCAGAAGAACTTGAACAACCTCGATCTTGAATTCAAATACGAAATTGAATGTAGAAAAAATGGCAAAATTTAGGTTACAGATTTTAACAGGTAACCTTTTTGCGTCTGCGAGATAAAGCATGACACAGATCTAACAAAAATGACTACTATACTGTATTTTTATTTTGAGGCGTTCATTTTTTGTTTTTTTTTTCGTCCCGAGGATCTATTATCTGCACAGTGTCATCTCTCTTACTTAAGCTTTTCTTTCTAGCCAAATTTCAGTGAAATTATTTCGTTGTCTCTATCTAAACGCCATTTAAGAAAAGCAAACTTACTTGCAGTTTTGTCACTGATAGACAAAAGTAGATTCCATGTCTCTGTTAAACGCCATTTTAGCAAAAATGAGCAATCTCTGGAAATCAAAGCACCCAAGAGAAAAACGATATTTAACCAGGAACCATTTTAGATAACTTTATTCTATGTTTATACTGAGTTACTAGCGCCTATTAAATTGACTGAGTTATGCATTGTTCCTAAAACCATCAAAGCCATAATTTTTACCTTTTCGTTCATCCTGCCTTAAGATAAAGACTACTATTAAAATGAATAAATAGAAATAATGAATGACAATTATTTTGCTAATAATGAGGATGTTTATGGCTGTGGTGACAGTGAATAATAGAAGGATAATGATGTTAAAGATCATTTTAATTAAACTCGCTATGCAATGATAATCCTTATGTCACTCTTTGACAAAGACTTCCAGACAAATTAATTCATCTGTTTTACAAGTACTTAGAGAAGGAGAGAGAAAAAGAGAGAGAGAGGTAGGAGCCGCCTGTAGCAATCTTAAGAAGCCTCTGACGTCATCCATTGTGCACGAGGAAGGCGTCCAATGTCGTCCTTGTTAGATTATTGTACGATCCTATCTCCCTTTTTACCTCGAGTGTCAAGTGTCTCCTTTTGGAAATTGAACATGAGGTCGCTTAGTCGAATCGGCAATAGGACACTACTACTGAGAGAGAGAGAGAGAGAGAGAGAGAGAGAGAGAGAGAGAGAGAGAAAGGGGTTGGTGGCAAAGGGCCTTGAGTGGAGAATGTCTTCATTAACATCTGATACCCGTGATATTAAAATAAGCAAAGAACACTCAGAGAATTGTAAGGATGATGTATATATATATATATATATATATATATATATATATATATATATATATATAATATATATATATATATATATATATATATATATATATATATATATATATATATATATATATATATATATATGAGATCCTCATGAAAATGAAAGGAGATACAAAGACTCGACTTTTATTATGAAGTCTTGGCAGCTCCTTTTATTTTCATCTGAACATCTCTTATATTCTTCATCTACGGTTCCATTTGGGAAATAGAAGATTATATATATATATATGTAATATATATATATATATATATATATATATATATATATATATAATGCAATTGTTAAGTTGAAGTGGAAGCTGAGAAATAATTTTGCTGTTAATGAGAAGAAACATGTCATTGATCAAAGACAGTTTATTGTCCTTCTTAAAATATTCCAGTTAGATAACTGAGAACAGGAGTCTAACTTAAAACAACAACAACGATAACAATAATCAAAACAACAACAACAGGGAGGGATGCTCTTTTCAACTGGAGAGGCGTTCTCTGTCTTCTCGTTTCTTTCTTTCTTTCTTGTATGGGAAACGGATTGGGATAAAAGGGCGTCAACCTCCTCCATGCCCCCAAATAAATCTTTATTGTCTGGCAATAACTAAACCAGTTGACTCCTGACGCCTGTGTGACTTAGACATCTGCCATTCAACAATTGAGCTAATTAAACTCCAACGGAATGAATGTAGTGTAACCGACTCGCTAATCGTGAGGTGATTCCCTTGCGCGTATAGTACCTAGCTGATTTAATAGTTTATCTCTCTCTCTCTCTCTCTCTCTCTCTCTCATTTGTTGGTGGGTCTTTCGTTGCTGCTCATGTTGTTTTGCATTATTGTGCTAAAAATTGTTATGAACGTATAGTGCAGACTGATTTAATAGCCCTCTCTCTCTCTCTCTCTCTCTCTCTCTCTCTCTCTCTCTCTCTCTCTCATTTGTTGATGGGGTTTCTGTTCTATTGTTGCTCATGTTGCGTTGCTTTATTGTACTAAAAATTGTTATACACGTATAGTACAGACTGATTTCATAGTTCTCTCTCTCTCTCTCTCTCTCTCTCTCTCTCTCTCTCTCATTTGTTGGTGGGTCTTTTGTTGTTGCTCATGTGTTTTGCATTATTGTGCTACAAATTATTATGCACATATAGTACAGACTGAAATATTAGTTCTCTCTCTCTCTCTCTCTCTCTCTCTCTCTCTCTCTCTCTCTCTCTCTCTCTCTCTCTCTCTCTCTCTCTCTCTCTGATTAGTTAATGGGGTTTCTGTTTGTTAGCTGCTATTTTTGTTTTGCATAATTGTACTACAAATTGCAATGAATAGAAATATATGATGAAAAATCTTGTCCTTTCTTTGTATTCCTTCAATCTCCCAATCTGCATCTTTTTGCAACGGCGATTTTGACACTACTCAGCAAGGGAAGCCCAGTGATGAGTTATAACTGTTGCTTGCAATTACAGGTCTTGATTCTGGCAACTATACCCATCTAGGTCTCTTAGCTATTTCAGAATAAATTCCCATAAAATTATTTCATTTACTAAAAGAAAAAATAAAACCTCAATGTTCTAATGCCTCACCAACTGGAGGTTACTTTTAAGAGATACTGTTCGTTCAGCATTTACAGAATCTTATTCAATGAGAGGAGATTTCACGAAAACAAAACGTCCCGTGAGACACAATACCCACCCTGTTAATTCAGGGCACGAATCTTCAATTCCTTTGGAATTAAAACCAGTAACGATGACGGGCATTTATCGAAGGTCAAAATCAGACCATTAACGAAATCGTTTTCTGTGGCGTTGGATAGCTGCTACCTATCTTCTGGGGTTTCAACGATTAGAATTGGCTAGACCCATAAGCAGCTAACCATCGTGATCATCGCATAAACGACTGATCTTTTTAATAATATACCTTCCTCATCATACCTTCCCTGCTGTTAAACCAAGCGGTGCGGGACTTTAGGCTATTCAGCGCTCAGGGCAGTGATAAGAGGGAGTTGGACTGGTTAGACAACAAGATAAAGATATCTAGAAAATAAAGGAAATGAAGTAAAGGGATCTAAAGGTGGAACTGGGAGAAACAACCTTTATTGCACTTATTTAGAGGAGCTATCAAACGAGCAAAATTTCGGGCAGCAAGAAACGCTTCTGTCAGCAGACTCAGCAACCGATTTCAAAACTGTCTGCCTCGCAGAGCAAAAACTACCTCCTTTACACTCACTGTAATTACTGTTTACATTCGTTCAAACGTTGGTTTCGATCTGGTGTAGGTTTGTGTGTTACGAGTTAAACAATGACTATACAGTCGACATTCGAGGCTGAAGCCCAATTACTTGAAAAATTAAGGACAACTTCAGTTCTATGGAGCTCCAAACATCCATCTTACTCGAAGAAGTTCTTGGAAAATTATATCTGTATATTGACGGGCCTTTCGAGCTGGCGGCAGCATTTCCAGATACAGACGGGATTGACGCAGGTATGTGTATTTATAAATATTCGTATAATCAGTCATTTGAACTGAAATCTTTACGGACCTCAGATTCATTCATGCTAAGTTTTTCCCTCGTATGATGATTCAGAGTTAAGTGTAGCCTACAATTAGCCTAGGGAGCTAGGCTATGCCATGCCAGCCTAGGTTAGTTCAGGCAGTGTAGCCGACTGTAGTTGGATGGAACAAGGGAGTGCCCAGGGTGATAAATCGGGTAAATGTAAGAGACGGCTGCACGAATATATCGTTTATTAATATAATTTTTTGACGAAGCAATATACATAAGGGTGTATATAATGCAGCATAGGTGAGGTAATTCGAGAAATGCACCGAGATAAGTAATTTACCGTCTGTTATTATGTATGTTTTTACGTTCATCCCGAGGGGCTGGTACTAAACACTGCGGAAGCTCGACGGGGTCCCGTGTTTAGTACCAGCCCCTTGGAGATGAAGGGAAAAATATAGACAAGAGACGGTAAATTTATCGCTACCTCAGTACATTTCTCGAATTATCTCACCTTTCCAGCGTTATGTATTCCACTTTACATATTGTTCAGCGAAAAAATTATATCAATAAACGATATCTTCGTGTGGCCGTCTCCTTGACATTTACCGTGAATCGTTATTGCTAAATGTGAAGGGCCTATTAATCATCCCAATTTACCCTGGTTACCCACCTTCTCCTTATTTTTTCTGTGCATTCGCAATAAAACAACTAACAGGGATTTCAGCGTCACAATGACATACAAAGATAAGGATATTAACCGCCAGTTCACAATGATTAACGTGTAATGTACATATAACAAAGCTTTATTGACGGAATAGCAGAACCAAACTAACAGGAAGTGAATAATATAAAAAGGAATGCTACAGATATGGTGTCACTTTTTCAGATATACAATGTAGGCTTATGTATTTTTGATAGTCACAATGACTTCTTAACTTCTCGACTTAGGCCTAATCGCATTTTTTTAATACACATTGTACAAAAAACCAGTATCCGAGAGTGAAATATGCGAAAAAACCTTCACATTACCGTACTCATCCTCTTCCCTTCTTGCTTTTCCTTTCAACTTTTAGTTTTCTGTTAAAAAAAACTATTGTGATTGCTATTTGTAGGTCCGTCCGCGCTTTTTCTGCCCGCCCTCAGATCTTAGAAACTACTGAGGCTGTAGGGTTGCAATTTGGTATGTTGATCATCCACCTTCCAATCCTTAAACATACCAAATTGCAGCCCTCTAGCCTTAGTAGTTCCTATTTTATTTAAGGTTAAAATTAGCCATAATCGTGCTTCTGACAACGATATAGGACAGGCCACCACCGGGCCGTGGTTAAAGTTTCATGTGTCGCGGCTCATAGAGATAGATCTATTTTCGGTGGCCTTGATTATACGCTGTAGCGGCTGTACAGAAAACTCGATTGCGCCGAAGAAAACTTCGGCGCATATTTTACTTGTTCCTTACCGTTAATAATATTTCTGGAATAATGACAACAGAATTATTGAATCCTTGTCACTGATACTGGCTTGCAGGTATTTATTCGTTTGGTTGCATAGACGCAAAAGAAACTCGTGTCATCAATCTCGCCTGTAGTAAAATACAATCAGCACTGTAACAGAAAACACACCTCAGTTAATTCCATAACCTTTGCTGATATCAGGCGCCTAGTAAGTTAGTCCGTTGTGATGAGGAGATAAGAACTGGTTTTCACTTCTTTAAAAATCGCTATTTTTAAGTGTAAAAGTGATATGCGATAACGTGCGATAGCGAAGTGTGTCAGCAGACTGATAAAAGCCATTTTGGAGAGGGAAGGGAGGCAAGGTCTCAGATCTCTCTCTCTCTCTCTCTCTCTCTCTCTCTGCGTTGGAACGGCAGAAGTTTAGTACAGTTTTCTTATAACGGTTGAACAATTAAGTGACGAGAATAAAAAAATTAAATTGAAAATGTGGCATGTCATTTATTCTAGTTTCTTCTTTCATTTCATTTCATAAAAACCGACGTTATCGGTTGATGAATAACTTTTCCGATTGGCCCAGTGAACAAAACTGATAAATACAGATTTTTTTTCTATTTTGAAAGACAAACGGTTCAGAGTTTAACCACAGGACGAGTCGACATGTAACAAATTCCATGAAATATTTACAACGCGAGAAGTAAAAAACAAACCCAGATCCTATCAAGATTAGCGGCAAAGTCATGACAGCTCGACATGATATAATGACCTACATTGTCTATAGGAGTTTAATAGACTGATTAACTGTTCTATATTTGGAAGCACTTGGCAACTTTGAAACCGTAGAGGCGTATTTTGTGTATCAACTTAAAAGAAAATTTTAGATTTTTACGTGGCCTACTTACTGTTTTCCTTGTTCAGGGGCCCAATCTGGGGTCTAGCTCGTGAACAGCGGTGCTTACTAATAACCTTGAAGATCTGTCTGCAATTGCTAGGCCAGTCAGGAAACGTAAAAGAAAAAAGCAGTTGGGCGGAGGGCCATACTTCAACAAGGGGCTTGCAGATAAACTTTAAATGGGATATATTTATAATTAACCACATCAATCAGAAGACTGGGGAATGATAGGCAGATCCAACAGGGGCTGCCACGTGGTCAGTTATGCTATCTCTGTTTAAAAATTGAATAGTCTATGATTAATCTTCTTGAAAGGGATACTGAAGAATTGATTGCAGTGGCCTTTTCACTACAAGAAGCACAAGACAAGTCGATGTTTTCACAGCTGATGTACCGTCTGCAATTTGATAATGCCAGCGGTTACACAAGGATAATTATAACGATCTCTGGCGAATCGAGGGCTGCACAGAGGGTGCCAAGATAACTCGATTCTGGTACAATATACTTGCATTAAAATTCACACTGAGCTAAGTGAGTCAGGTCTTTGTGATAACTCGCACTTCAGAAAAGAAAATGAGAGTGCAGTTGGAGATTTAAAGATACGTGACTGTTGAAAATAACCTCTAGTCAGGACGATACCTTATAACGGAGCGATGGAGGGACCTCGCGAATTTCACAGATTCTGAGGATGCGTTTAATGGAAAAATGCGATAATTCGACTGGGTAGTTGAAGTGGCCACGTTGAGAAGTCCCAACTCAATAAAGGGAGTCCCGCCCCAAAGGGTAGTGTGTCGATCTACAGGCGAGTGTTAAGGCTATGGCCTGCTGTTGTTGTTGTTTTAGATTTAGCGGCACATGCAGCACAGGCTCTTGCTCCTCAGGCAGCCCGTAACTCTATATTAGATTCAGTCTGTGAGATGGGTAGGTTAATGAAAACTTTATTATGATGCATGAAAGTGATTTTTGGTGGGGGGGTGATTTTTTGAAATGAAAAAGTTTAACAGGCAGGTTGCAGCCTCTTTAAACCTAAGGTACCCATCAGATGAGGGATAAAAGTACGATAGTAAAGTGAGTGTTGGCTGAGTAGAAGTAACAAGATGGAAAAAAGAAGATTGAATAGTAGGCACAGGTAAACTGTTGTACACAGGCTCGTGGTGATCTAAAGCCATATTCCTTGTCGGTCCCTAATTCTTGTGTCTGTATGTGTTTTGTGTATTTGTTGGGTGTTGATTGTGGTGGATGGAAGGTGGTTTTGATAGGGGAGGGAGTGATTTCTAAAAGAGTCAGCAGTTAGAAATGAATGGTATGGCTTTTGATTTGTTGTCTGGGTCAGGTCTGTTGTGTCTGATGTAAGAATTGGGAAGGAGAGTGGGTGGTTAAAGGTATGGATTCTTTAGAGTTACCGTGGTGGTGGGTAGGAGCATAGGAAGCCTGCAAATTCATGAATGTTTGCCAGTATGTGCTTTGTTATTTGGGTAGCTGTTCTTTCATTTCCCTTCATAACTTGTTCTCAACTGTTCTGTTTCTGTACAGTCAAGAAGGTAGTGTTCAAGGGTTCTTCTGGGATTGTTTCACAGTACTTGCATGGTTGGGGTTGTCTACTATTCTTTGCCATGTGCAGGTATCTAGCCTTAGCCGATGGATTATGACTGCTAGGGCCCGTGACATGTCTTTGGTTATATTTATGGGTTTTTAGGTTTACTGGTGTCCATGTACCATTTGGCAGTTTTGAGCCACCGAAACAGCTCTTCTGACTTTGCTTTTCCTCCTGCAGTTGGCAGTGTGCTGCTGCTTTGTTTTTCAGTTATTGTGAGCGCGAGGGTGATTTTGATACTAATGCTGCTCTGTAGCAACCCACTTTTTGCTAAAGAATCTGCTTCTTCGTTTCCTTGGATTCCCACATGGCTCGGAATCCAGTTTAGTGTTATTTGCCTGTTCCTGTCTTGATGGAGGTTTGCGATTGCTTTAGCGATGGCCAATGACTCTCGCCTTATATGACCTCAGGGGCTTATTTTCTTGCTCCTCCCAGAGGTCACTGTCGTCGTGAGAATGGCGGTCGTGCCCTCGTTTTCTATGTTAGGAACTTTCCCAAATCCTGGTGACTTCTGGCAACCCATGTTTGCCAGTTTTTATGGGGAACTCAACCTTTCTGGCAGGTTTTCGGCAGGCTTTGTCTCCATTTGCCTTTTATCTGAAAAGAGGTAATTCAAGCAGTCACCAGGTCTTTAGAAAAGATAAACAGATGCACCAAAAGGGGAGCATGGAGAGAAATTCACATAGGGGCTGAGTTTCTCATGCCCTCTTCAGTTAGGTATCAGTGCGAAATTACGTTATTTTGGGGTGAAACACAGTTTGGAGGTTTGGGTTTGCTTTCAGAAGTGGATTCCCACTTAACAGCTCCCCCACAAAGTTGACAATTGCACCTTGAATTGGGTGGAAATGTCAACAACTAAGTGAACTCAACTGAACAAACTGATAACTTGCTGCTTCCCTTTTGATTCTGCAAGTAAATCAAAAGCAAAGTACATATCACTGATTTTTAAATTGGACTTGATGTAGTTTATGTTACGCTGCAAGTTAGTCATTATCTCTCATGTTATTACGTTAAAGCAGCATTATAGCAAATAGAAAATTAAAAGGTCTATGAATTGATATTTCAAGACTCTAGGTAACAACACGGATAACAATAATATGATTAGTATGGCTTTAAAACTTCAGGTTAGACGTGCACTTAATTAGTAAGGTTACTTTGACAGTCCAAAGTCATGCTGTTAGGATGCCTTGAGGAGGCATTACAATGAAGTATTCATGGGCTTAGGTTAGGTGATCCCACGATACTTGTATGTGGCCGCATGGTGCCAGATGTGGCACCAACAACACGGGTGCCTTGCGGCACAAAGCTAAGTACAATGGAGGACAGTTAAGTATATAAAGTACATGGGCTTTGCAAGTCACAAGTAAAATAAATGACAGATGCAAGAGTAAGTAAAAGTATTGATTAATATGCCAGAAATACATTTCTTAGCCTATGAAGGCTGGCTAGGTTCATTCTTTAGCCCTATAGGGCGACAAAAGGGCAGCCAGAGGGAGTGACCCCTCTGGCATGAGCAACTGCACATGGCGATGGCAGTGGCACTGTGCCAGGTGTGGCACTCATGCAGTTAGGCTGAAAGACTCTGTTATATTCAATTTAAAAGTTACCATGCTGTTGTAGGCATTAAATAGGAAGTCAAAGGACTTAGGGTAACACAAAAAAACTGGCGATTGCACTCTGCATTGGCAGAGTGGGAAGCAAATTAAGATGAGCCATTTATAGGCTTATACAAAGGGTTCATGAAGGGGCAAGATTGCCAGGAAAATATTAAATTAGAAGATTGGAAAGAGAGAGAGAGAGAAGTGATCAGAGTGTAGAAGGAAACATTACAAGAAGAAATTAAGTTACACAGTTGTGAGAAGAAAAACAGGGGAAGAAACCCAGCATCCTCCTCTGGACAGAGGTGCCAAAGTTCTTTGTAGGATAAAGGTGAGGCACTGTGCCAAAGGACACTAGTGTGAGAAGAGCTCAACAGCTCTTATGGTGTTACCTGGATTTATCTGTGCCTGTGACCTTTCTTCAGTGGACCTCCTTGGTAGGGAACAGTGCCACCTGTCCTGGTTTCTTTGATAGCCAAAGTAGGGGCATTCGTTACAAGCTCCACTACTAGTCGTCGCAGTTCCTTGAATTCATCGGCCAGTTGTGATATGGCAGAATCCTTATTCATGGTTTTGTGTGCAGAGGACTGGGAAGGAGGAGAAGAGGTCGTGGTGGACATGAGAGGCTCGCAGGTTGCCATGACCAACTCAGGCACGGGTTGCGAGGCCGGACCTTTGGGTGAGCTTCCGCTGCAGTCAGAGGAATCTGGAGGGGACCTGAGTATATTGTGTATTGGCTTTCGCACTAGCACTGGTAGTGGTGCCAAGCAGGAGGGGGAGAGGTTAGCCAGACTGGGATCCCTTGGTGGAAGATTCAGGGTGCCCCTTGGCACTGGCACTGGGGCAGGGCCTGGCACTGGGATGTGATTTGTCTGGGACTCGACAGTCGGAGCCTGGCACTGCTCAGGGCACTCAAGTGGCACTGGCAGCAGGTTTAAGGCAGGTCCTTGAGGACAATTGGTTTTTTATCTGTTTTTTGAGGGGTTAGGACCCCTGGATTTCTGTAACTTAGAAGGGGACCAGAAGTCCTGTCCCAGGAGGAGGTCAGCCTCCAGGATGGTAAGTAGCTACTGCCAGAGTGCCGATTTTTTATCTTTGTCTTGTGACCCTTAGCTTGACAGTGGGGAGAATCATCTTCATTCGATTGATACCCTCCATTGTAATAAGTTTACATCTGTCAATGGTGGCCCCATAGGGGACCTTATCTTCTCTTATGAGGGAGATTTGCGCGCCAGTGTCATGGAATGCTGTGACCTGGCTGGTGGGGTAGCTACCTCTGGGAGGCACCACAGATATAGGGCCTTCGACTGGAGGGCCTAAGGTTTTTGGATTTGTCACTGCCAAAGCAATGACGGTTGGTTTTGTTTTACTAGGGCATTTTGCCCATAGAGCAGAGTGTCCTTGAACCTGATAAGTGGTGCAATGATTTTTGCTGTGGTCTCAGCGTGGCACTGTCCCATTGAAGGGGGCAGGCCCTTTGTTGTTCATTCCAGAGCCAGGCATGGCTCAGTTTGGTGGGATCTCATTGGGGGACTTAGCGGGAGTTTCTGGCTGATTCTCAGCCTTCAAGCGGCACTGATCTGTGGAGTGCCCGGGTTTTCTACAATAGCTGCACATGGGCTTCTTGCGTGGGTGCCCATTCTTGGGCGGGGGCTGCCCAGAGGAAAGGGAAGAGGGCTAAATCTTATGGCCCCAGGAACTGGCTGTGGGATGGTGGGTGTCCCAGTGATCTGCCAAATGGCAGCACTCATCTAGCGTCAGAGGGTTCTTATTGCAGAGGTAGGCAGCGAGAGGCTGAGGGGCGTAGTGTAGGAAGCCCTCGAGCTGAAAAGTTTCTGTTATTTCCTCCGCAGAGGTAGCATTGCGGGATTTTAGTCACCGCTTGAGCGCTTGGGACTTATGGCATGCCCAGTTGGCCCATGTTTGACCTGCCTCCTTTGGGTGTCCTCTCCAACGTTGTCTCCATCTTTCAGGGGTGAGCTCATAGGCCTTAATTATGGCCTTCCGGACCTCCGCAAGATTTCCACGGTCTGCTAATGGGACAGAGCGGAACGAGGTTTGGCCCTTTCCCTCCAGATGTTTTGACAGCAGCATAGAGGTTTCTGCAGGCTGGGGCTTGAAATTCCTGAGGACCTCTTCCACTTGGTCAAGCCAGGGCTCAGGCTCCGAGTTATTCCATTTTGGCATCATGGAGCTGGCAGCAGTGATAGAGGATGGTGAAGGTGTGGTTGCAGGGCTGTGGACCCCTTGGGCAGCCATGGCAAGCTCATGGGCTCGATCCCGGTCTTCCTTAGCTAACCTGTCTAGCCTGGCTTGCTCTCTTTCTTGGCTCTCCCTTTCTTCCTTGGCTTCTCTTTCTTGCCTCTCCCTTTCTTCCTTGGCTTCTCTTTCTTGCCTCTCCCTTTCTTCCTTGGCTTCTCTTTCTTTCTGCTTTTTGACCCAGTCTAGCAGTTCTTGGCCCTTGAGCCCCATGGCTTTCCCGGCGGTGACAAGGGCTGTGATGTCGTCGGGTTAAGAAGCCATATTGCCGAGGCGTCGAGGGAAGTTTTCTTTTTACAGGGAGCAGGCTATATTCCCAACTGAACGTAATTCGCAGGTTCGAACGACAGTTCCTTATGTAAGCTGGTTGGAGAACGTGCTCTTAAATGCAGTAACTAGTAGCTTGAAGAGCTTAATGTATTCTTAATTGAATGTAAATAGTGATTAGTTCGAAGAACGTGCTCTTAAATGAAGTACTAATAGCTTGAAGAGCTTAATGAGTTCTTAGATGAACGTAATTAATGAATAGTTCGAAGAACGTGCTCTTAAATGAAGTACTAATAGCTTGAAGAGCTTAATGATTCATAGACGAACGTAATTAATAAATGGTTCGAAGAACGTGCTCTTAAATTAAAGTAACTAGTTCTTGAACGTAAGGTTCTTAATTGAATGGATTGAAGGGGTTCTCAGAACTCAAAATGTAATATCACTGCGAAAGATCAACATCAGTTAGAAACAAAAGACATCATGTATGACTTTTACTCTACTTTGCAGATTTAATATGCTGTGAACACCAGTAGTAATTTTCTTTTCTAAGAACGTGATATTAAACTGCATTGTTGAGTAAAAGTAAAGTAAGATGATTGCTTAATTGGCTAAGGTTCGTAATTGAACGTCTCAGGCGTGCTCTAGAACATTCATGAAAGAGTTTAAGATGTTCTGAGAACATAAATAAGGTTCGTAAGTGAACAACTCTTGGCGTGTTCTAAGAATGTAAATAAGCTTCGTAAGTGAACGACTCAGGCGTGCTCTAGAACGTTATTGAAAGGGTTTAAGATGTTTTGAGAATGTAGATAATGTTCGTAGGTGAACGACTCTGGCATGTTCTTGGACAAAAGGGTAAAATTCTCAAAGGAATATAGAATGTGGGCGTTGGTAATTGAACGGATTTATTATGTTGAGAAACACCTATGGTTGAAGCAGATGAACGTACGCTGTGAAACAAGTGGTAACACACGTCCTTACTTGGCAAAAGAACTGAGCTGAGCACAGTACGAAGGTAACCAAATGCAAAGAATATGACGCTGTTGTGACTTTCAGCGCCGAGGCAAAGTAAATAAATCCTCCCTGATGCGATGAGTACAAAATGCATATAACTAACATGCACGGGTTGAATATTTTTCTTATGGTCAAGTTCACAATGTATTTACTCTGTTTAAATATGGAAATTGTCTGACTAGTATAGTACTGTATGGTTATTGGAACAATGGTCGTACTCGCGTGGTATTCGACGAGGGTGGGGAAGGGTATGGTTATCAACACAATGGTCGCGTTTGCATGGTATTTGACGAGGGTGGGGGGGAGGGCAGCTGGGTGAAACACGTGCTGTTTGTTGTGAGCGAAATCTCGCGTGAAAAGTTATGAAAAGACAAACGCTATTGGAACGGTTTTCCCAGCTTGGCACTCAGGATTTATGAATGAGTAGAAATTCGCTCGCTTTCTTATAGTCAAAATGGCAGTTAAAAGCAATGAGTTTGGAATTTACAATGGCTTACGTGTTAGCAAATGAAGTGATTTTTCTTTCTTGGACGCAACAAAATGATTATTTAAAATTTTAAACGGATTTCTTTTTTTTTTTTTACGAAAACCAAGCGCTTTTGCTACGGCGAGCATGATAGAGGATATATATATACTCCAGGGATGGGAAAAATTTCTGGTTGGGCTATAATTCACGGCCCGAATTTTACTGTGTACCTAGCTAATTTTTGGACGACCAATTGTCCAGGGCACATGGAGGAAATAATCGCACTATTTCCCTTCTTTATTACTTATATTCGCATTTCACTGCTTAGCTAATCCTAGCGTTTAAGACATGCAGACTACCATGCGTTAGTCACAATTCTTGTGTTTTTCGCTATGAAAAATCTTGTTAGCATGCACAGGGCCTATTGTTTCCTAACAATGTACACAGTCATGGTTTTATTCAGACCTACAGTATGATAAGCTAAAAATAATAACATCGCACTTACGCTGTGGGAACTTGCTTGCTTCTGCTTATTTTAGGATTTGTGTCACCAGATTTGTTTCTAATCTCGTATCCAGCTTTGGCAAAAGCTACTGGCTGGAATCTACAGTCCTGGCAAGGTCGCCATTTTTAGATTTTTACCTGGCATACTTACTGTTTTCCTTGTTCAGGGGTCCAATCTGGGGTCTAGCTTGTGAGCAGGCTTACTAATAACCTTGAAGATCTGACTGCAATTGCTAGGTCAGGCAGGAAACATAGAAGAAAAAAGTTTGGCTGAGGGCCATACTTCAACAAGGGGCTTGTAGATAAACACAAAGATTTACTTTAAATGGGATATATTTTACAATTAAACACATCAATCAGAAGGCTGAGAATGATAGGCGAATCAACAGGGGCTGCCCACGTGGATTAGATTATGCTATCACTGTTTTAAAAATGGATGATCTATGATTAATCCTCTTGAAGGGATACTGAAGAAATTGATTGCAGTAGCCTTTTCATGCAAGAAGCTTACAAAACAAGTTGATGTTTCCACAACCGATGTACCATCTGCAATTTGATAATGCCAGCGGTTACTGAGGATAATTATAACGCGATCTCAAACAAATCGAGGTTGGTTACAGAGGTGCCAAAGATAACTCGATTCTGGTACAATATACTTGCATTAAAGATTCACACAGAGCTAAGTGAGTCAGGTCTTTGTGATAACTCGCACTTCAGAAAAGAAAATGAGAGTGCAGTTGGAGATTTAAACATATGCGACTTGAAAAAAACCTCTAGTCAGGACGTTACCTTATAATGGAGCGATGGAGGGGCCTTGTCGAATTTCACGAGTTCTGGAGGGATGAGTTTAATGGGAAAATGCACAGGTAATGCAACTGGGTGGTTGAAAGATGACCACATGGAGGGGTCAACTCAATAAAGGGTCCATGCAAGGGGGTAGTGTGTTGATCTACAAGCAAGGGTGTTCTGAGAGCGGTGGCCGATGGCTCTCACCTTATGTGACCTCAGGGGCTTATTTTCTTGCTCCTCCCAGAGCTCACTGTCGTCACAAGAATGGCGGTCGTGCCCTCGTTTTCTATGTTAGCATCTTTCCCAAATCCTGGTGACTTCTGGCAACCCATATTCACCAGTTTTTATGGGGAACCCAACCTTTCTGGCGGATTTTCGGCAGGCTTTGTCTCCATTCGCCTTTTATCTGAAAAGAGGTAATTCAAGCAGTCACCAGGTCTTTAGAAAAGATAAGCAGATGCACCAAAAGGGGAGCATGGAGAGAAATTTACATAGGGGCTGAGTTGCTCACGCCCTCCTCAGTTAAGCATCAGTGCGAAATTACGTTATTTTTGGGGTGAAACACAGTTTGGAGGTTTGGGTTTGTTTTCAAAAGTGGATTCCCACTTAACAAAAAAAAACAAAAAAAGAAAATTCTAAATGACGTTTAAAATAACCGGAAGTAATGCTAGATAGTCTCCGGTTCATGGGTAAGATAGGACTAACGGTTTTGGCATAGGAAAATTACAACATGCTCTAGAATTAGAAATGATGTTAAGGAACATTGGTTCTCCAAATGCTAATAATTTTATGAGATTTGGTCACCCTTGTTGGGGACAAATAGCGAAGCGAAAATGGCGGGATTCACGCTTGAATTGCGTTTGTCTCTCCCTCTCTCGCTCTCGCTCTGAGATGTTGATAGATATAATTTTCTTGTGTGTATTACATGATTATGCATTCCTCAGCTTTTGCCTATATTATTTGTTGAAATTACTACATCTCTGTCTGTCTCTATGGCATTCAGAACAGTTTTCTGCGGGTTGTTTCTTTACAGAGATTTTACTTACAGTTTTTGTCTGTCTTTTACTGCTTCACCTCTCTCTCTCTCTCTCTCTCTCTCTCTCTCTCTCTCTCTCTCTCTCTCTCTCTCTCTCTGTGTGTGTGTGTGCGTTCATACTGCAGCGGTATCATTATAGGTGCTCATTCGCTTCCTGAATACCAGTATGCATCACCGTCAACTGACCTGGGCAGTGGTTTTGTACATAGTTTGTTAGTCGACAATTGTGGATCGTAACTGGAGGTGAAGAGAGAGAAAAGAAAAGAAGAAGAAGTTAGAATAATGGTGACCAGTGCACGATCAAAATCAATATCATATATCCCCCCCCCAAAAAAAAGAGCGCCTCGAAGAGGTAATCCTCAACCACTCTAACCTCGGTGTGGTAATGCTCGCAGACTTACCTCGACGAGGTCATCCACACCCCTAACCTTGGCCTCCATGAGGTAATCTTCAATATCGCTCACAGGCCGCGACGAAACAATCCTCTACAACCCTCCCTCCCACACTGACTTCGATGAGGTATCCTGTATAACCTTACCTCCCAAAATGGCCTCGAGGAGGCAACCATCACCCCGCCAGGGCTGAAACCATTTATCAGATAGTTCTGTCTACGATGTGGTTGTTCTGTTGTTATCCACGCGTACCTCCCACCACCCTCCCCCCCTCCTCTCTCTCTCTCTCTCTCTCTCTCTCTCTCTCTCTCTCTCTCTCTCTCTCTCTCTCTCTCTCCACCCCAAGCTTCATAACTCCGGCCCCATCACGATAAGGATTAATGGGATTTCCTTGTCGTTCTTGAACGGGAGGGCGACAGATTCCAGGTCAAACACGCGTCCGTTATCCATTAGGTCTATCAAGTGTCACTCACTCCCGCCGGACGATTGGGGTCCTTGTCCATTTGCGCATGTGCGAACGTGCGAGAGGTCTCTCTCTCTCTCTCTCTCTCTCTCTCTCTCTGATGTTTAAGTCTTCTGTAATTTCTTGTTGGATTCACGGTGCGTTGAGTTTCGTTCTTTAGGAATGATTGTTATCGGATTTATAACCGTGTACTGTTATAAATCCGATAACAGTTTATATATATATATATATATATATATATATATATATATATATATATATATATATATATATATATATATATATATATATACATTGTGTGTATTCCGTCAGGGTGGTTCCAGACGGCGTAGACCTTATTCTAAGGAGTCATTTTGGGGATGAAGCTGTTAGCCCATGCCATCTCCAATCTGCTAAGCGTTCCAACCCTCCAGTTCGCTCCGCCCACGCTGGGATCGATCTCGGGTCTCTAGCTGGTTTGGCTGATAACCGCTGAGAGAGAGAGAGAAGAAGAAAGAGGAAGAGAAGAGAGAGAGAGAGAGAAGAAAAACATAGCTACAGATATCAGGAATACTTCGTTTAATTAAATCTACTTGCCCTTGATAGACATTCCAGTCAAATTCTTGCTGGAAACGAAAGTGGAGCTGTTTTAACAACCCGTGTACAATTGCAGGGCTAAAAACAAGACCCAAATTCCAATTAGGAGATAACAAGCTCTTATGATTCCACTGAAAACACCAAAAAGATTCGGTTTTTTAATGAGTAAAATTCTCTCTCTCTCTCTCTCTCTCTCTCTCTCTCTCTCTCTCTCTCTCTCTCTCTCTCTCTCTCTCTGTAGAACACGAGAGGAAGGTAGGTTTAAATTTCATTATCATTTGATTAAACGTATTATTATTATTATTATTATTATTATTATTATTATTATTATTATTATTATTATTATTAAAATAGTTTAACCAGACCACTGACCTGACTTATCAGCTCTCATAGGGCTGGCCTCCATTAAACGTGTGAGAGAAATATTTATTATCAGCAGCAAAAATTGACAGAGAGAGAGAGAAAGAAAAGGAAGAAGAGAGAATAAAGAAAGAAAGAAGAAAGAAATTCTTTAAACCTAAATAAAATTTAAGTTATTACCACAGGCTAAATAGAGAGGAGAGAGAGAGAGCAGAGAGAGAAGAGAGAGAGAGAGAGAGAGAGGACAAAAATTCAATATCTCCACTAAAACAAGCAAGAAAAAACTAGTTTTAAGTTAGCCAAAATCTGAGCTTTGCGGAGAGAGAGAGAGAGAGAGAGAGAGAGAGAGAGAGAGAGAGAGAGAGAGAGAGGATCTGGAAGGAGACCTCAGAGCTACTGAATAGGAGCGTCAACTCCATTACAAGAGAGATAAATGTTTCGATAAAACCTCACTTCGGCTACTGTTTCGCTCTAATGGCGAGACCCGAGCGTCAGATATCTCCCATTCTCGTCCCCCCAAATCTTGTTCCAGAGTCCCTGGAAAGGTGTTCGTATCCGTCCATCTCTCACAAACAATGTCTTCCCAGCGTGAGACCCGCCCTTACGGTGTCAAACAAAAGTTTCTTGTCATTGTTGTTGTTGTTGTTGTTATTGTTGATGGCGTAGGGGGGATTGTAGATAAATTCTCGAGGATTTTGGGGGCTGTGATTTGATCAACGCAGAGGCAGAGAAAAAGTGTATGGGCTTTCAGGACGCAGAGAAGGGTGAATATTATTCTGCTTCCATAGGCTGCCAAAAGGCCCACGCTGTCTTGTTTGGTCTGGCACTAAAATCACAGTCCTCGTGTTTGTTTTGATTGGTTAAGAAAAAAAAGCCACTTTAGAGAACCATAAACTTGGTTTTCTACAGTGGCTTTTTTCTTGACCAGTTGTTTTGTGATGCGGCAGGAACCATCGCCACACCTGGGACATATTTGCAGCGGTCAGGTCTGAAGATCTGAAGACGCAGCCAAACTTTGCGAGCAGAGTTATTCCGTTTTTCCGAGCTGCTCAGATGTTACTAATTTGATACCAGCATAAGTAAAAAAAAAAAAAAAAAATTGCTCAAGATTAAAGATGAGGTTCACAAGTCAACACTATCGGCAGGTTAGATATTTGAAGTAAAAATTATGCTAAACAAGTAAACAAAAAAACCTTCACTCACGTGTGCAGCAAGCAAGTACAAAAGTTAAGTATACCTTAATTTAACCAGACCACTGAATTAGCCCTTGGGCAGTTCCCCGAAAGCTCCAGTACTTTGATTTTCAGGGTATGATCATTTCTTTGTAAAGTGCTGACCTCAAATGAAGCACATGTAAATGTTTGATTGGAAAAACTGGATAAACCAACACATTTTAACGAAGGATTCATTCGTGGCTGTTTTTAGGGTTGGATCATCTCCAGCCTCCATACTGAAATGTTTTTAGGATACAGATATGATCATAATGACAGAGGCTCCCGTAAGGCTTAATGTAAAAAAAAAACATGACAAAATGTTCCAGCAAGCATTACCACATTCTCTCTCTCTCTCTCTCTCTCTCTTACTCGATTGACAAATGCACAAACATGAGTGTCTATGCATAAACATAACACATGCACTACAGCACACACATACAATATATATATATATATATATATATATATATATATATATATATATATATATATATATATATATATATATATATATATATATATATATATATATATATACAGTATATATATATATTATATATATATATACATATACATACACATACACACACGTGTGTGTGTATATCAGTGAATATGTTTGTCTGTCTGTCTGTCTGTCTGCGTGTACTGTATGTATGTGTGAGAACTGACTGAGCTGAACAGCCCATCTGTACACCAGTTTCCCTGCCGTCTGCTGCGGAAGTTGAGTCTTCTGTCAATAAGAAGACAATGAGTTGCGTTGAATGCCACGAGATCCTCTCCTTCCAGAACCTCTTCCGGTGTTTGCCGAACCATTTTACCATCATCTCCATCTTCTCCATCGTCATTAGAGAGAGAGAGAGAGAGAGAGAGAGAGAGAGAGAGAGAGAGAGAGAGAGAGAGGTAGGAGGGTGGTACCCCTACAATACGTTGATAAAATATCTGCGAAGTTTATACATTCTTTTCCTCATTTCTCAAATCACGTGATAAGCAGATTTGGGACTGATTTACTGCGCAAGCGCAGGAAGCCCGACACTAATAATGGACACTGTCTGTCTGTTCAGAAAGGTGATATTTTTCGTGATTTGCGGTGTCTCTCTCTTCATCGGTTATTTGTAGATGTGTGAGAGAGAGAGAGAGAGAGAGAGAGAGAGAGTTTTGGTCCTTCTTACGATGTTCTCTGCGTCCCCAAATGTTTGTCAGCAATCGAGAACAGCATAAAAAAAAAAAAGCATCCCACTTACCGAAGTCATTCAAATTGCTGGTGACATTCAGTTATTTAAATTGCTTTCTAGAGTTATTTGAACTAAAAAGAAGTCGCTTTGTTTTTTATAAACTGGTGGCATCCATGTCATTTTTATAGTTGA
>NC_089761.1:20178143-20193143 GCF_040412425.1 Macrobrachium rosenbergii | reverse complement strand
ATGAACGGAGAAACGAATGCTGACTTGAAATACTTGCGGTATTTATATCCTGACTGATGGGAAATATCTTCGCTGTCTGAGGTTATTTGGTTAGTTCGTGGTGCATATCTAACAAGAAATTAATAAAACATATATATTATATATAATATATATACATACATTATGTATATTGTATATATACAAATATAATATAAATATATAATATATATATTTATATAAATATATATATATATATATATATATATATATATATATATATATATATATATATATATATATATATATATATATATACATATACAGATACATGCAAAGCGTTTATGATCATTTCTATATTATTTATGAAAATATCAGGCTACCAGGCATCTCAATAACGCCTCTTCCCTTACAAATTGAGCAAATAAAGGAATATATTTATGTATATATATACATACAAAATATAAAACATGCGTTGCACTTAATGTACTAAAATAAAAAACGCACACACATGAATGTGAGCGTCCACATACGCACAGGCGATAAAGAAAGAAGACCCTTGTCAAGAAATAAATATAGTCGATCTGATGGGTTAAACATCACCTTGCTGAACCTCGGGCATTCTGAATGGAAGGAAGAGAAAGAATGAAAAAAAGGAGGTAACAATGAATTGTATACTTGGTTGCCATGACAACTTTCCCACCCATCGGCTGTTGTGTTACCGACATGAGAGAGAGGGGGGGATAGATAAAAAGAGAGAGAGAGAGATAGAGAGGGGAGAGACAAACAGAGAGAGAGAGAGAGAGGGGGGAGAAAAACAGAGAGCGAGGGGAGGAGAAAAAAGAGAGAGAGTGAGAGAGAGAAGAGAACAAGAAAGAGAGAGAGGGGGAAGGAGAGAAAAAAGAGAGAGGGTGAGAGAGAAGAGAAATAGAGAGAGAGAGAGAGGGTGGAAGGAGAGAAAAAAAGAAAGAGGGGCGAGAGAGAAAAAGAGGGGAGAGAACAACAGAGAAAGATAGAGAGGGGGAAGGAAATAAAAAAGAAAGAGAGAAAAAACGGAGAGAGAGAGAGAGAGAGTGAGTTTGGCGTCAAAAAGTTTAACCTTCAGGTTAACCTCGCACCTGTGCGGTCGTCGATGGATATGAAGGAGAAAAAACGTAAGAATTCCGAAATTATTGAGACAAAGGTGTCTCGTTTTTGCCTACGATGTTGGATTTAATTTTTTATTGTCGTATGTAGGCAGAGAGAGAGAGAGAGAGAGAGAGCCCGTAACTTATAACTAATTATATCTATTTTCACGAATGGTAGGGAACTTAATTTTTGTATTTGGTGTTAGCACAAACTATTATTACAGTAACAAAACAGGAGTAAACGAGAGAGAGAGAGAGAGGTTATAACTTATGACAAATTATATTCAACTTTCAGCGAATGTTAAGGTACTTGATATTTGTATTTTCTTGTTTCCGTTTATTCAAATATTACAGTGACAAAACAAAAGCGAAGTAAAGGAGAGAGAGAGAGAGAGAGAGAGAGAGAGAGAGAGAGAGAGAGAGAGAGAGAGGGTAAAACAAGGTCTTTAAGGACAACTTACCTAAGCCTTCTTCTCATCTCCAGGTAGACCCAAGAAGGTCCGACCGGGACCAAACACTGGACGGTGAGAAAATGGGAGTTGTAATGGTTCGTAATAGGGTAGTGGAAATGGGTAATGGGCCTTGAATGAGTATAATTGGATAATGGCTTTTGGGGAGTTTTTATTTTTTCAGGCAGATCGCCCTGATGAGAGAATTGATGACACGGCTTGTCTTTCCAGGCAAACATTATTTCGCCGAGGAAGAAATGCGAGTTTTTTTTTTTTTTCGTCTTGGGGTCAATACGTTTGTTTTGGGAAGTTTTCTCCTTTTCGTGAAGATTATAGACTTCATATTTTCCCCCTTTTCATTTTTTTAGCGGATGGGTTCTTCGCGAAAATGAAGGCATGGTTGCCTTGTTTGGGATGGGGCTGCGAAAATGCGGTTTTTTATGTATACGGTTTTGTGTTCCTGTATACAGTTTTGACACAAATTGTACGTTTTGCCTTTTATCTGGGTTTTCAACTTTCCTTTGATATGTTCGTTGCATACAATAGAAAACTGACGCACACATTATAAATGCATATTTATTTCAAGATTAAGCCGTTTCCCCTAACAAGGGTTAGCTCAAAAAACACCGCAACCGTGTACAATACTACATTCATACTTTTCCAGAAAGGATAATGAGTGTGGGAACACGCAGAGTAGGTGGTAAAAAATTTGTAAAATTGATAAAGATATTATAGTATCAGTCACACGATTTTACTATGCCCTTTATGTCCTTTTTCCCCGTAGGGGGATAGTACCGTCCGTGCACCTCATACGGTGTACTGTAGGCTTTACTTAAGGTTCTTTGCAGCGTGCCTTCGTCCCCTAGCTGTAACCCCTTTTATTTCTTTTACTGTATCTCCGCTCATAGTCTCTTTCTTCCATCTTACTTTCCACCCTCTCCTAACAATCGATTCATGGTGCAACTACGAGGTTTTCCTCCTGTTACACCTTTCAAACCTTTTACCGTCAATTTCCGTTTCGGTGCTGAATGACCTCATTGGTCCCGGTGCTTAGCCTTTGGTCTAAGTTCTATATTCAGTTCAATTCAGTGTAGATGGTTCCTTAAGGACGTAAAAAAAAAAAGCTAGTAACATTTATCATTTGAAGGTTTTCCAAATTATCTTTCAAGCTTGTAGATATTTTGTAAATGAGTTTCTGTTACGTTGAATAATTTCTTGAGGCTCTAAGCCCTTGAGGACGTGGAGTTATAGAGATAATTAAAATCCGTACATTACCTGGAATTGTTTGAAGGAGATGTAATTAATTCTCGACTAATTTTAGCGTCACGACACATCTCAACAAATACAAACATACACACACACAAACACACTCACACACACACACACACACACACACACACACACACACACACACACACACACACACACACACACGATCTTAGGTGTCATAATAATGTCAGAACAAGTATGGGGCATTTGTTCTGATAAAAGAAAAATTATCTATATCCAGAATATTTTAAAGGGCATCCTACTGCACTTATCTAGCGCCGAGCTGAATAAGAGAAGGAGGGAAGATAGGCTGGGGCACAACCAGAAAGGGAGTGATGGACTTATGTAGCTCTTAAAATTAACAAAAACAAAGGCTGAAAGAGAATTCCAAAGTTTTAAAGGCAATAGAAAGGAGAGAGCAATCAACGAAGTTGTAATCATGAGAGGATTACAGATATCCACTGTAAGCAATAATTAACTCAAAGTAGATATTCAGTCTTAAGTTATAACTTCAAGAAGAAGTAGCAATTAAACAAGCTCCCCTTTGCCCTCTCCCGCTATCCTCGGACTAACCTCGACTCATTTGCAATATGAGGACCCCATAACACAAGAATCAGGATGGAAAACAAATGGACAAATCGAGAGAATTTGATTAACCTCTCATGACGGATGAGCGAGGCTCTCTATTGTTCGATCAACCGGCAGACTTTACGATTCCCCGGGCGAGGAGCTCCATTCCGTCCTCCGGCATCTCCGCCGGAGGTCGGAACAAAACAAACTGCCATATTGCGAAGGGATATTGGTTAATTATAAGACGTCCCGATGGATTTATCGCAACCCCCTCCCCTTGGTTTATGCAAGGGAAGTGGCTGAATGCCCTTTCCGTTCCTGTAATTAGCCCGGTGTACTAAATCGTTACCGCGAATCTCCATTGTTGCCGAGGATGTTATCGTTCGCGAGGGCTATCTGTTGAAGCCGGGTCCGGAATCCCGCGAGGAAGTGAAGCGCGTTCGATTCCCTGATCGTTCTGGGACGTAGGTGGGTTGTTATTATTATTATTATTATTATTATTATTATTATTATTATTATTATCGTTAATGTTATTATTATAACTGAGCAACGTTCGTATGGGCAAGGCCAAAATATTATTATTATTATTATTATTATTATTATTATTATTATTATTATAACAGCTAATATTCGTATGGGCAAGAATATAGTATTTATATATATATATATATATATATATATATATATATATATATATATATATATATATATATATATATATATCAGTATTATATATATATGCATATATATATATATATATATATATATATATATATATATATATATATATATATATATATATATATATATATATATATATATAATCATCTACAGTAGGATCCACAGTATTAAGCTTGATTTTAAAAACGGAAGGTATTTGTAAAAATATATACAGAGCCGTATATATTTTTACAAATACGTTTCGTTTTTATAGTCAAGATTATTGCCGTGGATCCTGCTGTATATAACTTAGAAGCACGATAGTGTGTTTTTATACTTCATAAATTATAACCATGAAAAAGTATACACGCGCATACACACACACATACTGTGCATAATATCCTGACTGTATATTTCGGTGATCGAGTATCGTAATTGCGCTTATCGAAATACAGTCATTCAAAATTTACAACCAAATTACGGAAAAAATACATAGGAACGTAGTTGTCAGTCTCTGTTGCTGTTCGTAAAAAAACAACATATGATTATCGCCATCATCATAATCTTCATCCCTTTTTATTCTTTGAGGCTACCCCTTATCGGCCCTATATGCTAAGTCCATCCGGTGGTTGCTATTGACATGTCAGATGAGGTTTATAGCTTCATAGAATAATATTCTTCCATGTCATCGCTGCGTTTCAGTGGGTTCAACTTACTTTTATTTTCTCCTTACATACCTTTCAGAATTTACTTCCATTTTGGCTCCCGGGGCTCATTTGGTTGACGTATCGTGTAGTCTAAAGTTCTTCCGTTTTTATTTATTTTTTTTTTTTAGTTGCAGCTTTACATATGTTGTTCATGTTCCTATAAGCATTTATGTTTTCGGTTAAATATTCTTTTAGACCTTTTATATATTTCAAATTTTTATTATTTATACGTCAAAACACCCATTTCATATTCATTTCTTGATTTAATACGTAACCAATTAGGCTCAAGAAAATCGGCCATTACCCTATGTCATGGGGCGGGGGGTGATTCATTCATTACTAACTTGGCTGCCTTGTTGATTATTAAACCCTATAATTTCTTCAGTAAATAATATGATAGAGCTTTAGGCTGTTATAGTAAACCATTCAAGTGATTAAACAGTTATGTACGAGTATTCTAATGAATCCATATTTATGTATTTCTTCCTGGTTATATGGTGTCCTGTTTTCACTATATTTATTATCTGATCCGTCGCATTCAAATTTTCATCGATCAGAAATCTTTAGTTTCTCGCAGATTTTACCATTAGTGCTTCTGTAATGTTTATTTGCAATTTTTAATATCAAGCTTTTAGGTTGCCTTGTGGACCATATAGTAGGTTGTCTGATTTATCTTCCTTTGATTTTTTCATCCAATTCTTTATGGCCTTCATTATGTTTCCAATTTTGGCCACAGTATTTTCATGTTTTTTTATATACATTCCACAATCTTTCGATCTAATGGATAATTGGTATCAAATAACTTAAGCTGAACTTTTTATATTTGTGGTTAGTGATTTCTTTTAATTAAATTATATCGGAAGTTATTTGTTTTTTCTCGAAACTCTGATTGCATGTCTCAAGGCAATAGCTTAAGTGATGAAGCCGTAAAGAGAGAGAGAGAGAGAGAGAGAGAGAGAGAGAGAGAGAGAGAGAGAGAGAGAGAGAGAGACTGACTATAAAAATACCTCTTCTTTAATGGTCATCGTATAGTATCATCGAAACTGCCAGTGTTGCCAGAGGGAGAATGCCTCATACTATTTTGGAATATTTTCGGTGTTTTTGGTACGTTTTCTTGAAAGCTGGTACATTTTGGCACATTTTGTCTCCCCTATCAAAAATACTTTTTTTTTATAACAAAATGGTGGTCAGTACCTCGGTAAGAAATATTGGGGTATTTTCCTTTGAAATTATCATGCATCACATAAGCAAATTTTGTTCAAGATGCCGAAGCAATTTTATTCACGCGTAGAAATATCGTAGAGGAACTCGGCTTTTAAGTTAGCTGTAGTTGGAGCAGACAGTCTATCGCATTTTCCGTCATTTTAGCGTAAGGATGGATCTGAAATAATTTTGCAGTTCTCATAAACAGCATATTGTCAAGCTCGTTTTAATTTTCTGTAGAAGAAAAATATTGAGATGGCTTTGTCTGTCCAGAGCCCAGTAAGTGGGTCCTGTGTCTGTCCGTCCACACCTTTTCTGTCCGCCCTCAGATCTTAAAAACTGCTGAGGCTAGAGGGCTGCAAATTGGTCTGTTGATCATCCACCCTCCAATCATCAAACATACGAAATTGCACCCCTCTAGCCTCAGTAGTTTTTCTTTTATTTAAGGTTAAAGTTTGCCATGATCGTGCGTCTGGCAACGCTATACACATGCCACCACCGGGCCGTGGCTGAAGGTTCTAGGGGCCGCGGCTGAGATAGTTTCATACAGCATTATACGCTGTACAGAAAAATCGATTGCTCCGAAGAAACTTCGGGGCATTTTTTACTTGTTTGAAGCTAGAATTTATTTACATCGTGAATCAGTGACAAGAAAAAAAAAACTGGATATAAAATGATGATAATATATTTTATTACTTTTTATTGAAAGGAATAATCTTACATTATTTACAATTGCAATATTTACAATATGGTTATAGTATACATCAACACAGTATGCATAGGCATTTCTTTACATAAGCATAATCCCTCTAAACTGACAGTTTACATATCTTGCTTTAGTTACTGGCTACTCAGAAACAGTAATTAATATACTATTTTGTGAAAATTTTATTTATTCTTTCTTTGTATATAATTATTTTTTAATAACCACCTATCATAACCAAAGTTGCTCTTAAGAAAGGCATCTGTTTTCTCTTTCGCATAACTTTCTTTTTACTGACCCAAACAGCATATTATAAGTACGCTAAAATTAATTAATTAAAGAAATGTAGACGGAACTCTTTTTAGTCACTTATCTTTATATAAAATCAACAATGATATATTGAAAATCGTTTTATAAATGTTAGAATCTTTTATACGGATATAGTGTACCCTTTGATTAAAATGAGCTAAAGAGATTTTTTTGAAATTAATAGTACGAAGCATTGAATTGAATTGATTATAGAATTTTGGCCAAAATCCAAGCACTGGGACCTATGAGGTCATTCAGCGCTGAAAGGGAAATTGACAGTAAAAGGTTTGAAAGGTCTGATAGGAGGAAAGCCTCGCAATAATGAATCAATTGTTAGGAGAGGGTGGAAAGTAAGATGGAAGAAAGAGAATATGAAAAGAGGTACAGTAATAGGAACGAAAGGGGTTGCAGCTAACGGCCGAAGGCACGTTGCAAAGAAACCGTAAGCAGTGCCTACAGTGCACCGCAAGAGGTACACTGTCGGCACTGCCTCCCTACGGGATAGTACGAAGCATGAATTCACCAAAACTAAAATAAAATCAATCGAAATGTAGATTACATATTATGAACAGAAAGATATATATCTAGAATTATTATTTATCTAATAATGTTAGTAATGCTTGTTGGTCCAGTGTGAATATTCAAACGCTGGAAATTGCTCCTTTCATTTCGTCGCCAAACAACCGCAGTTATTACGGTCTCTCTGTCCTGTCGGGTTGGTTGAACTTGGTTCAGGCTATCTTTGTAAAGAAGAGGAATTTGGTGCTACTTGGGCTTGTTATCTAAGCGTCACCTACTCCGGCGTGCTAGTACTAAACACCGTATGGTAAGTGTAAAGTAGACGGCTGCACGAAGATATCGTTTATTAATATAATAATTTGTCGACCACACAATATAGAAATGGGTGTATTAATACTTTGATCACCGAGGGGCTAGTACTAAACACGGCGTCCCGAGGAGCTTCCGCCCTGTTTAGTACTAGTACCTCGGAGTAGGTGACGCGTAGATTACAAGCCAAAGTAGCACCGTAGAGAAATTCTGTCGAGAACTTATTTCCCTAATTCCCGTGAGTGACGAGTGACGACGAGAGTTGTGGGTGTTTGTGTATGCATAAGCTTTGACTGTTTAAGGTATTCGAAGAGCTGGCTATTACCCAATTTATTCCAGGAAGATTCTAGACGAGCATGACCTTGTTGAACCTACAGGGTCGGTTATGGCAGATGTATGGTTTAGTCCCCTACGGCACTATATCAAAGAGGCACTGTTGGCAATACTTACGGTTCTTTGCGGCGTCCCTTCGGCATCTACCTGCAACCTCTTTCATTCTCTTTTACTGTACCTCCGTTCATATTCTCTTTTTTCCATCTGGCTTTCACCCTCTGAAGGGTCTTCGCAGCGTCCCTTCGGCCCTTAGCTGCAGCCTCTCTCTTTTCTTATACTGTACCTCCGTTCATATTCTCTTTCTCCCATCTGACTTTCCACCCTCTCATAACAGTTGTTTCATAGCGCAACTGCGAGGTTTTAATCCTGTTACAACTTTCAAACCTCCTTACTGTCAATTTCCCCTTTCAGCGCTGAATGACCTCATAGGTCCCAGCGCTGGGACTTTGGCCTAAATTCTTTATTCTGTTATATTTTATGCCTACTGAGGAATTGTTTGCGTGATCTGGTATAATTTATCTCTTTTTACTGGAGGTTGTCCATTTTTTCATTACCATTTTAATTTAACTTAGGCTTCATTTCCTATAATTGTTGATCATTTACATTCATTGTCGTCATCATCATCATCACTGTGATTATCATCATCATCATCACTGTGATTATCATCATCATCATCACTGTGATTATCATCATCATCATCTTTACAGTTATATCACTTATTTTATTTTATAACCATCTTCCTCTCGCCTTATAGTAGAGTTTGTCATTTGATCTGTTTCTTCTTATTTTTGTAATATTTCCCCCGTCCCTTAAATGCGCCGAGCGTTTTCCATTCGTCCTTCCAAGAAATACCAAATGAACGCAACGCTTCTCCCAAAGGCGAACCTTCCTCTGGAGAGAAACATTCGCCAGACGTTAATTCGCCGTTTTCTCTGCTCTGTTCTCATCACTCAGCGCTCGCTATCTACTTCATCTTCATCACCGTCATCATCGTAACTTTCATTCATGCATTTATCCGCTCTCCCATTCATTAATTTCTATCGAGAAATATAATGGATTTATGCCTGACACGGCGAGAGGTTTAGATTATCTGATCTCCGGAGGATCTCTGCGTTTCGATTCGTTTCTTCGGTTTTCGTCCGAATTCCCCGGATTTAAAGTGAAGCAGGCCTTTCATCTTGTTAAAGTGGACGATATAAATGCGTAACGAACAATGATATTATCAAAAGCATATGCATAAAACGAAAGTGAGCTCTTACGAGGAACAAAAACTCCCCTGCACGAAAAGCAAAATGTAATGATTCGCGTCCATTCTCCTGAAAGTTTCATTGCGATGGAGTAGTGTTTCTCAAATCTGAGCCGAATCCAGGCCGGCCTTCGAGAAACTTCCTTTTGCATTGGCGCGCTGTTTTGATTGCAATCTCGATGGGCCGAGCGCTGTTTGGAAAGTGATCCCGATTAATCTTGCATTCGAATGGTCTCTGTTTTGACGTTTCTCTCTCTCTCTCTCTCTCTCTCTCTCTCTCTCTCTCTCTCTCTCTCTCTCTCTCTCTCTCTCTCTCTCTCGGCCTATCTGGGGGAGGGACGTAGTCAGACGGTAATGAACGGACAAGCCCATGAGGTCTCAATCGCTAAGGTTTGTTTACGTTGAGAAACTGGATACACACGATTCTTCCGATAATTAGAGAGTGGATGAGAAGCAAGATGAAGAAGAATGGAAAAAAATACAAAAGGGTTAAAAAGGGGAGGAAAATGGTTTAGTACTGTGGATATATATAGTTCTGCAGATAAGCGTGTCAGGCAGACAGACAAACAGAGAGGAGAAGTAGGGAAAAAAATGTGAAGATAGAGGAGTTGCACAGAGAAACAAATGAAGAAAGATAGCATTTTCATCTTCTTTATGGTTCTCTAAATAGTTCTGGTCATTACATCCCATTCCGTGACTTTCCATTTCGCCAAATTCTGTCTCCCCATTCCCCACCCTCTTATTTTTTTTTTTTTTTCGGACATCAAATCAGGTCACGACTTCGTGGCTCCGAATCAACGGTAAGTTCCTTTCATCTCCTGAAGGAGTGTTGGTCATTCCCCGGAAACCTTTAAGTAGCCGGGCAGGGTATTTGCGATGTTGTAAAGACAGTGATAAATTACTGAAAGGAAATGAGGGTTTGTTAATCTGTCTTTATCTTTTAACGAGAAATATCACAGTAAACGAGACGTTGTCAGAGTAGATGCTTATTTCTTTTCATCTCGTCATCTTGACCTGTATTTCCTTCATTCTTCACTGACGAACTTACCAAGAAACAACAATTTTTTTTTTACCTGTATTTCCTTTCTTCACTGACGTACTTATCAAGAAACAACAATTTTTTTTTTACTTGTATTTCCTTCCTTCATTCACGAACTTACCAAGAAACAACAATTATATTTACCAGAATTTCCTTCCTTCATTCACAAACTTACCAAGAAACAACAATTATATTTACCTGTATTTCCATGCTTCTTCATTGATGAACTTACCAAGAAACAACAATTATATTTACCTGTATTGCCTTCATTCACGATCTTACCAAGAAACAACAATTATATTTACCAGAATTTCCTTCCTTCATTCACAGACTTATCAAGAAACAACAATTATGTTTACCTGTATTTCCATTCTTCTTCACTGATGAACTTACCAAGAAACAACAATTATATTCACCTGTATTTCCTTCATTCACGATCTTACCAAGAAACAACAATTATATGTACCCGTATTTTCTTCCTTCTTCATTCACGAACTTACCAAGAAACAACAATTATATTTACCTGTATTTCCTTCCTTCTGCAGTGACGAACTTACCAAGAAACAACAATTACATTCACTGGTATATCCTTCCTTCATTCACAAACTTACCAAGAAACAACAATTACACGTTTCATTCGTCTTTAATAGATTAATGTCTTTTTTATCAACTTCATTACTGGTCAAGGCAAACCTCTTTCTTTGATGGTTAATATCTTTTATTGCTATTGGTTGCGTGTTCCAAATCATAATGAGGGCATGTGTGTGTCCTAAATCATCTTTACCCGTGATGAAGAAATCGTGACTCAGAAAAAGCTTATTGATACCGAAATTAAACAAATTCTTCTGTCATGGATCAGGTGTGACGTCTTCACCAGAACAGAGCCATGGAATAATTGTAAAAAATAATGACTTAAGAAAGTGGCTGACTTAAGACAACGACTATCTAAATCATTAGCAATAATAATAATAATAATAATAATAATAATAATAATAATTATTATTATTATTATTATTATTATTATTATAATATTATTATTATTATTCCGGCGGGTTGTTTTACAGCATAACGAGGCAGTTCACTGCCCATCATTCTGCTTCCATTTTAAGAGTATTACGACGCGCTATATTGAACTGAAATTAAAGTATATGCCACTGTATATTTAATGAAGTTCGCTGGTAGGTATAAAATAATTACATATTTCCAAAAGGAAAAGAGGAGGTAATAATTATAATACTGATAATGACCATTATTGCAATTAATACAATTGTTATTTATTGTCATGTCTTGAGAGTATTCAAAACGACCAAGATTCAGAAGAAGACATTCATTTTATTTTTCTGTAAAAGAAAACTGTTGTGCCGGCTTAGTCTGTCCGTCCGTACTTTTTTCTGTCCACACCTTTTCTGTCCGCCCTCAGATCTTAAAAACTACTGAGGCTAGAGGGCTGCAAATTGGTATGTTGATCATGCGCCCTCCAATCATCAAACATACCGAATTAAATCCCTCTAGCCTCAATAGTTTTTATTTTATTTAATGTTAAAGTTAGCCATAATCGTGCTTCTGGCAACGATATAGGATAGGCCACCACCGGTCCGTGGTTAAAGTTTCATGGGCCGCGGCTCATACAGCATTATACCGAGCCACCGAAAGATAGATCAATTTTTGGTGGCCTTGATTATACGCTGTAGCGGCTGTAAAGAAAACTCGATTACGCCAAAGAAACTTCGGCGCATTTTTAACTTGTTTATATTTCTGAAATCATCAACTTGCATTCTAGATATATACGTAAATACCGTATTTCATATTTGGATATATCATCCAGGCTTAACGAAATTAAGACTTTTTTCGTCAGAGCTAAACAAGTTAAAAGCACTTCAATGTATTTCCGTAAAGTTAGGAAACATTCATATCCCCTGTCAAGTGTAGATCGTCAATTGCCAAACATTTTTCCATAAAGAGCTGTTTCTTGAAAATAGGCCGAGGTCATATCTGCCCTAAAAGGAAGACTGCAGTGTCTACAACAAATACAAAACAGAAAAATGGTAGATACTGCAGTTTTTTCTTGCCTTACTACTGATTTTGCAGATACTGCGGTCTTCCCTTTAGGGCAGAGATGACCTCGGCATATTTTCAAGAAACAGCTCACTGTGGACAATGTTTGGCAATTGACGATCTACACTTGACAGGGGATATGAATGTCTCCTAAATAAAGCATTGAAGAATCATTCTGAAACTGCAGTAACTTGCGTATTAGTGTTTCACGAGCCCAATAGGTGGCATATCTCAATTTCGAAAATGTTGTAGATACTGCTGTTTTCCATTTTAGAGTAGACCTGACATTAGGTTTTGTTATTCATTTCCGCGGTTTTCATCCGCTCAGTGAATCTCAGGGAAAATCTGTATTATAAGTAAGAATGCTCATGTCTTGTCTCCCTTCATTGTTAGATGAGTTGTCTTTGATTTCTCGATGTTATGCGTTCCAGTTGATTAAGAATCGTGCATTTGTTTTTGGGAAGTATTTACTTGTGCAGCACTACTTGCATGAAACTACTGGTATACTTTTTTTATTCTATTTCGAAACATACATAATGCTACTTACATATTGCCACCCAAATCAGTTTCTTGACCAATACGCTATGTCAGTGTTCTCAACCAGGGGAAAATTCTCCCCTAGGAAGGAATTTAAGAGTTTCGGGGGGTTGGGGAGGGCGGAATTGTGACCACAGATTGGCAGGCTCGAACTGGCTCTAGGACCACACAAAACGCAGTGTGCACTGGTCCGCACTACTGAGAGGTCACGCAGGCCTGTGTGTTTGTGTTAGTATTTTGTTTCATATTGTTTGGATTGCACCTTTTGAGGCAGACAATTTTGGAAAGGAGGGTGGGGGCGGGGGATGTTCTGACATATGGTGAAAGGGTGCGTGGACCAAAAAAAGGTTGAGGGCCATTGTGCTATATCCATAAGCCTTACTCAAATAGGTTGCTTGGGTATTGCTGATTTCATAGGGCTGCTTATTTATTACTACTTGCACGAGCAACTTACATATTGCTGTTTACACGTTCTGTTGACATATTACCAGAAGGTACTGCTGTAGGTGTTACACAACACTACACATCAGGAATCCAAACTCTCTCTGCACAATAAAAAAAATATGTATCAGTTAAAACTTCCACTGACTCTTGTACAGCAATATAGGCAATTGAGTGTTTCTCCATCCACAGGGGTACTTACAAATGACTATTTCTGTATTTCAGATAACTAATTCTATATTCCTATGATACATCGTAGAGCTACGTCTATAACCGTGCTTGCATAGACCGCCCGTAGGACTATTTAGATATTGCCACTTTCATAGTTATTTATATTACTCTATTCCGTATTGCTACATTTATAAAGCAGGCTATCGACCCCCAGTTGCATAAAATTAATTTTCCTACATAATAATACTTGAATGCACAGACAACAATATTATTGACACTCCTTACGCTAACAACATTTCACCACTCGTTATACTTTTAAAAGATTTGCTCATAATAATTCAGCTTGCGACTACATCGAGTTGCTTATTTAAAATATGCGGGAACTAATGTCAGCAACACTCCTCCTTTATCAAGTTAATCCAGTTTGGGATACTTCATTTATATGATGTTTATATAATGAAAAAGAAAGCTCAGTATTAATGTACCACATGTACACGATAATGAGTAAGTTTGCATTTTCGCGCTTGACTACACAAACTGAATACTTGTAAGTATACTGTATTGTACAGTATGTCTGTCTGTAAGTAATTTGGAATGCTTCGGCAAAGTAAACTAGAGAGTTCTTACAAATCTCTCTTTATGTGAGTGCATACATACACATACATACACGCAAATGACATGTACGAAAATACATAGGGATCATACATACATAAATACATACATACATACGTACATACAAATAGATAGGTAGGAATGAATTGTCCTTTTGGAAAAATATTGAAATAAACAAAATATATTTTTTTTATAAATTTTGATAAAAACGGTTCATGTTGAAATTTGTGTTGTTCATGTCTTTCTTAGCAAACAGTTTTGTACACTTTATGTAGACGTGTGTATGTATCTGTGTATATGTGTAAGTCTGTATGTGTACCTTGGTTACCTTTGGCGAAAAGACCCATTGTTGCGTCTTTTTATTCGAGAATGACTCAGCGCGAACGCCGACCAAAACCGACTTGTGACGACGTTTCCCGTCCGAGATGAAAAATGGGGTTAGTGGGAGATCGCACCAGAAAACATCCCGGAGGGGAAATCATTATTTTTCTTTCATGGATCACTACACCCAGCATACACCACGTACACAGTACACCATCTCACATAATGGTACGCTGTCTCATCTCTCACTGTGTACCCTGTGTGTGTGTGTGGTTTATGTTTATGTGCATTATTAGATGCGATTACATTTCAGCGGACGGAGACACAAAAACATCTCTGAGATTTATGTTTTCCAACTTTGGAGATTTGGAGGTCGAAGAGACGTTCTTGTGTGCGTGTGTTTTTTTTTTATTTCGTACCCTCTCTCTCTCTCTCTCTCTCTCT
>NC_089761.1:20155643-20173143 GCF_040412425.1 Macrobrachium rosenbergii | reverse complement strand
ATATATATATAACCCCACACATACTCTGTCCCTCCCACAGACAGCAGGAAGAAATGTAAAGCATTATTTTGAGTGCAAATAATCCTAAGCCTTTGAGATAATATCTCATCAGCAAATTTCAAGGAACGTCTCCGAAATCCTGCGCAGCAACCAAATTAAGCCCGAGCTGTCGTGTCTGCAATATGCAGGCAAGGGGATTAACGTCTCTCGCTATTAGATAAATCCTCTTTCAAGATGGCAGGAGAACAATTGCATTTTTTGCAACGGTGCAACTTTGTCTTCGATGCATTGCGGATTTAATTCCGATGCACCACTTGCAATGCTATTTCTAATAAGCTTATTGAGGTGTTTTTAGGCTAGTATGATGTTGGATTCTTCGCTCGTCTCAGTTCCTTTCTTAGAACAATATTTTATAAAATAAAAACTAGACTGTGGCAATTTATTAAATATCAGCCTAGGTTTAAATAAAGTTGATGATGAAATTTTAACGAAGGGTATTTTAAAACTAGTAGGCTATTAGGCATTGCCACTGTTAATCAGTTGTCAGCGTCGTTTGTTTTATTAGCATTGTTTGTCTTGCCCCGAAGACTTCTTGTGACTCTGTATTTGTTTCCTTAGCACTTGTACCTGAACCTTGATGAGGTGTAGAAATACATGAAAGCGCTTGGTTCAGGTCATTTCTTTTCACCCTTCTTCTGGCTGAATGCATGTATTTTTTTAATCGTGTATGTGTGCTTGACTTGTGTATGTCTTTGTACATTATGCGTCTTCCTGTGTGTGAATGTATGTGTGTGTGTGTTTGTGTGTGTCTGTAAGAACACAAACAAAACTGGCAGAAATATGCATTCAACACAAACAGTCAAAACAAAACCTGAAAACCAGAAAATAAAGATTTTATTAATTATTTTTCCCTTCCGTATAGTCTTGGCTGTATTCCCTGACAATGATAAGCAATGTAATATATGATTCTTTTTGGTGTGATTATGTTCACCTTAAAACACCAATAAACTTTTTCATCTTCATGGGTACGGAAAAGCCATTGAGAAATCAGATACCCTGTGAAGGTAGCGAACTCGAGAGTCAACCATTTAAATCATGCCTTCTTGGCATTCACTTCCAATATGTGGAATTGGTTGCTTTCATTTTTTTCAAGGTGGGTCTCACATCACCTAGGAAGAGAAACCCATCACAACAAACCTCTGTTTCTGTGCCAAGCTTATCTTGGGCATCCATACCCTCCATGGCACTATCTTCATGATAAAAACTCTGTGCCAAGCTTAACTTGGGCAACCATGCCCTCCATGGTATTATCACCATGCTAAAAGCTGTTTGTGCCAAGCTTAACTTTGGCTTCCATACCCTCTGTGGTACTATCTTCATGATAAAAACTCTGTGCCAAGCTTAACTTGGGCATCCATATCCTCCGCGGTACCCTCATCATGATAAAAGTTGTCTGTGTCAAGCTTAACTTGGTTATACGTACCCCCTATGGTACCATCATCATGATAAAATTTGTCTGTGAAAAGCTTAACGTGGTTACATGTACCCTCCAAGGTATTATCATCTTGCTAAAAACTGTCTGTGCCACGCTTAACTTGGGCAACCATACCCTCCATTGTACTGTCATCATGCTAAAAGCTGTCTGCGCCAAGCTTAACGTTGGCTTCCATACCCTCCGTGGTACCATCATCATGATAAAAAGTTGTCTGTGCCAAGCTTAACTTGGGCATCCATACCCTCCGCGGTACCCTCATCATGATAAAAACTCTGTGCCAGGCTTAACTTGGTTATGCGCACCCTCCGTGGTACCATCATCATGATGAAAGTTGTCTGTGCCAAGCTTAACTTGGTTATGGGTTCCCTCCATGGTACCATTCATCATAATAAAATTTGTTTGTGCCAAGCTTAGCATGGTTATATGTACCCTCTATGGTACTATCGTCATGCTAAATGCTGTCTGTGCCAAGCTTAACTTGGGCATCCATGCCCTCCGTGGTACCATCATCATGGCAAAAGCTGTCTGTACCAAGGTTAAATTGGGCATCCTTACCCACCGTGGTACCATCATGATAAAAGTTGTCTGTGCCAAGCTTAACTTGGGCATCCATACCCTCCATGGTACCATCATCATGATAAAAGTTGTCTGTGCCAAGCGTAACTTGGTTATAGGTACCACTGCCATAATAAGAGAATTATATGAAAGTCCATTCAAGAACACCAAGTTCAACCATCGGACAGCGACGTCATGCCACGCAGTCCAGCCAAAACCCGATCAGTCGTCTAATTGCGGCGAGGGCAAACACACCTCCGCAATTAAACCTCCCTCTTCCTTTATTCTTGCGTCCAGACCGAATCCTGAGGTAGGGAAGCCCCAACCCAGTTCCCCCATTGAATTCAAAATGACAATCCTCCCCGGAATCCAGAGTCGATTTCTTTTTGAATGCACAAAAGTCCCTCTTTGATCGACGAGCTAATTAAGGCCTGTGATATCGGCCGTCGAAGAACAATGCGGGTGTTGAATGTTCTCAGGTGGAATGTTCGTGTGTGTATGTTCAGGTCGATTTTTTTCCCCCCTTTGTTTGGTTTGGGTTCATAAGCTGTGTTCTTTGGAGGTGAAATCGGTGGCTTGCTTCTTTGTGGAATGGAGGTGTGGCTGATGTCTTTATCAAAGAGCCATTGTCTTTAGGATGATGGCTTGATTAACTATTGACAGTGATGTGCGTATGATGAGGAAAAATTTTTTTATATCTGTCTATCTGTATCATATATCAGTCTATCTATCTATCTGTATCATATGTCGGTCTGTCTATCTATCTATCTGTCCATCTATCTATCTATATATATATACATACATACACACACACACACATATATAAATATATATATATATATATATATATATATATATATATATAAAATATCATCAGCAATACATGTTTTTCAAATAATATCAGTACATATATATATATATATATATATATATATATATATATATATATATATATATATATATATATATATATATATATATATTATGTGTGTATGTGCTTGTTATTTTCATCATTGAGTCGTTTTTGGAGCAGAAGTTGCCTTCAGAGAAAGGAAAACACAAGAGCCAGGCCAAATATATATATATATATATATATATATATATATATATATATATATATATATATATATATATATATATATATGTATATATATATATATATATATATATATATATATATTTATTTATATATATATATATGTATGTATATATATATATATATATATATATATATATATATATATATATATATATATATGTGTGTGTGTGTGTGTGTGCACAGTCATTATGAGCAGTAATGGTGATAGCCGTGTTAGCAGTTAAAAACAAAACCATTCTGCAGCCATTGCTTTTAAAATCTCTAACCATTTTTTAGAGTAGCCTATTATCGTTCTTTTATAATTCATTTCAAGCCCGACTAACGACAGTTACCAAGTACCTCCATCTGAGATTACAGTTCTCAATTGATCAAATCTTTGTTCTTATAACGCAAGAATTATATGATTACTGTCTGCGTGGCAAGGGTTTCTTCTTCAATCTGCAATTCAGATAGCAGCGAAGCCTTCATCCGTTACTGTAAAAGGAGCTGAGATTAGTTATTGCACCTTTGCAATCGTTAGAGTTAATCTGCGCGCCGATTGATACGAGGGGAAAATAGTAGACAGTGAAAATAGGTTGCGAAGTGTTTGGATTATAATTTGATTTGCATAATTGCTGATGGACGATCGCCCTTCAGTTGCTAGGATAAGCGCTCGTTCACTGCATCAGGGCGTAGGGACGTTACTAATTACTGCAGATTACATCGAAAGCCTTTTTTTTTCGGTAAGAATTCGCTTCTCTCAAGAGATTACGAGCTCAAACGAAATTCTCGTTGTGAAAGAGACCGCGAGGCTAAACAAAAAAATACATATATTGTCATCCCAAACTCATAAGTAATATAGTATTGATTATGAAGAACGGGACAGACCAAACACTGCTTTAAATTGCACCAATATACTCGCTAAATCTCAATACATCATCCGAAAAGCTATTATCATGCGTCAATTTAGCGATATTACCCGGCGAGCGTAAATAATCCTTGCATTAGTTCGCTCTGCCTTCCCATCGAGGGCAGGTGATTACAGGCTACGAAAGAGTCAGTTACCAGGCAAACATTATCTCTTCCCTAATGGCCGCCTGTCCGATTTATGCTATGAACGCACAAGGCCAGTGATTATATATAGAATAAAGAAGAAGAAGAGGAGGAAGAGAAGACGAGGGAAAAGGGGGAGGAGGAGGAGTAGGAGTAGGAGGAGGAGTGGGAGAAGAAGAAATAGGAGATCTAGCAAGCATCTTGGCGAGACAGATACTGGAACCTAGAGCTCATTCCTCAGTAATGAACTGAGGTGCGGTTACAAAGGAGGCGTCGGTGGATGAGATATTTGTAATTCCTATTCTGTGCGGACTCGAACTCATTTGTTTCCTTTTCGTTTTCTGTAAAAGAAAACTATTGTGCCGGCTTTGTCTGTCCGTCCGCACTTGATTCTGTCCTCACTTTTCTCTGTCCGCAATTTTTCTGTCCGCCCTCAGATCTTAAAAACTACTGAAGCTAGAGGGCTGCAAATTGGTATGTTGATCATCCACCCTCCAATCATCAACCAAACCAAATTGCAGCCCTCTAGCCTCAGTAGTTTTTATTTTATTTTAGGGTTAAAGCTAGCCAAATTCGTGCGTCTGGCAACGATATAGACCAGGCTACCACCGGGTCGTAGTTAAAGTTTCATGGGCCGCGGTTCATACAGCATTATACCGAGACCACAGAAAGATAGATCTATTTTCGGTGGCCTTGATTATATGCTGTAGCTGCTGTACAGAAAACTCGATTGCGCCGAAGAAACTTCAGCTCATTTTTTACTTGTTTATATTTCTAAAATCATCAACTTGCATTCTAGATATTTTATTTAAGGTTAAAGTTAGCCATAATCGTGCTTCTGGCAACGATATAGGATAGGCCAACACCGGTCCGTGGTTAAAGTTTCATGGGCCGCGGCTCATACAGCATTATACCGAGACCACCGAAAGATGGATCTATTTTCTGTGGCCTTGATTATACGCTGTAGCGACTGTACAGAAAACTCGATTGCGCCGAAGAAACTTCGGCGCAATTTTTACTTGTTTGTTTATTGCTTCACATACACAAAGATAGCAACCTCTCCCTCTATTTTTAAAAGCTGAGATAGTAATTCCTTTTTGATGATTTAAAAATCACCGGAATATTTTTTCTTCATACTATGATTCATGATTTATATGCTTTTATTTCAGTTATTCTTTTTTGTGGAGGCTATTGTCAAAACAGTCAAGATACTTATACCTAAATACACACAAAGAGGCTAAATAAAACTGATATAAAATCGTATTTCTTAAACTTTGCTTCTCCTCTTTTTCATTCCTTTTACTGTACCTCCGTTCATATTCCCTGCTTTTCATTCCTTTTACTGTACCTCCGTTCATATTCCATTTCTTCCATCTGGCTTTCCACCCTCTCTTACAATTGATTCATAGTGCAACAGCGAGGTTTTCCTCCTGTTACACCTTTCAAACCTTCTTACTGTCAGTTTCCCTTTCAGCGCTGAATGACCTCATAGGTCCCAAAGCTTGGCCTTTGGCCTAAATTGTATATTCTATTCTATTCTCTCCCTTGCTGGTTCGGAAATAATTTTTAAAATAGAGCAAACTTAAAACATACATTTTTGTTCTATTTTACATCAGTAATTAACAGCATAACAAAAAGAATAAGATCATTCAGGTATTTATATGCAGACGCTTAACTCATACGAATCAAAACTGTAAGATTACCAAATAAAAACAGGAACAAGTTAAAACTAAACTAAAAGATGAAACAGCTTTGGAGTTTGAGACGAAATCAGAAGGAAATGAAAAGGAGGAAGAATAGTGAACAAAGAGGAAATAGGGATAGAGCAAACTGATGGAAGTGATAGTTAGATAAGGAGGAAACTGAAGGGAAAGAAGAAGAGATTTTAAGATGACGGCAGAGGAGTATCCAAAGGTTGTTGATGGAGAAAGTTAATATAGGAGGGGAAGTGAAAGAAGAAGAAGAAGAAGGAGGAGTAGAGAGAGAGAGAGAGAGTAATTGGACTAGGGAAGCTGACAGAGAGAGAGAGAGGTAGTATGATGATAAATGGAGGGATAAATAGAAAGAAAAATAGAGAGAGAAAGAGAGAGAGAGATAGTATGATGTTAAATGGAGGGATAAATAGAAAGAAAAATAGAGAGAGAGAGAGAGAGAGATAGTATGATGATAAACAGAGGGAGATATAGATATAAAAACAGAGAGAGAGAGGTAGTATGGTGACACAGAGAGAAGCATAAAGAAAAAGAGAGAGAGAGAGAGAGAGAGAGAGAGAGAGAGAGGACAAAACCTTAAAAAATCCGAGCGAAACAGAACGAATAGATAGCGGAGGATGACGTTGAGAAGGCGGAGGAAAAACTTACAAAATAAAGAAGGATGAGAAGGACTTCTTGGGGGGAGAGGGGAGAGGGAGACTAGGATAGGGATGTGGGGTAGAGGAAGGTTGATGGTGGAGGGTAGGGTGTTGATAGTGGATGGAGGGTGGGGGAGAGCGGGGTAGGACTAGCACTTGAGATCTTAAAAGACGCGGCAATTGAGATAATTAGCCTCTTTGCAACAGCAACAATTTAGTGGAAATGGAATTATGCAAATTCGCTCCACGAAACTCGGAAGGGTTTTTTTGGGGGGGTTGGGGACGCGGGGAACTATGATGTTCGCTGCTTCGCACGACGCCAGGCGCTTTTCATTTGTTCCTCTCGTTTTATCCAGTTTCGGACGTTTTGCGAACTGCGTTTGTTAGTAAATTCGTGTGCGGAGGTTTTGGGTTTTCCTTTGTCCTTGTTATTTTTTTTTGTCAGGTTTTCGAACGTCTTGTACCAGGGTCTTGTACGTTGTTGGTTTGTTAGTTAGTTTGTGTTGCTTTTGGATTTCGGTGTGATTGCGGTTTAAAACAAATTTTACGTGAACAGAAAATGTCGCCCACTTTGTTTATAGTTCGGTTTGTACAGTACAAGATGACATTCTGATAATGCCATTTCCCTTTCAGTCACTGTTTATTTCTTTCTCTCCTTTACCTTTTCATGATGTCACTATTAGTTTTCATCAGTTTGTTGCAATATATTGTTATTTAATTTTTATCGTGAAGGCTCAGACCACAAAGCTAGTATTTACGGAAGTGGTGGAAAAAATTGATCTGATATAATTAGGGAAATAATTTCTGTTATTCAAGCGTAAATAGATCGTATTAGAGCTAACTTTTTGCTTGTTTCCTAATCAAATTCTATAACTAGAGTATCAGCACATTCAAGAAACTACTTTACAAAATCGATCTTATAATGTTTTCCAAAATTCGTCCGTCTCTCCCTTTTAAAAATGTTTACCAGATCCTCACCAGTAACAGTTTCTTTGAAAGAACGAAGACCTTAGATAAGGAAGTACAGTAGAAATAAGAAAAATGCTGAGTGTGAAAATAGCAGCAGACTACCATAGTGAAAATAAGGACGGTTGTCATAAAGATAATGGTTACACCCATGATAAAAAGGCGCTACAACCTTTCGACTTGGGATCCAGTGGTGCCAACCGACATGGAAATAGACATCCCAATTAACGATTCCTCATTGATGGCATCTCCTTTCCACTTTTTGCCCTCTCCTTTTATCGGCCTACTCATCTATGCAAATGATTGTAAATGAACAAATGTAAACCAACGTATCTGATTGGCCGAAGAATTTGTCCACCGGGACAGAAGGAGACGCGTTTTAATTGGTCGACCGCCATCGGAGCCTTGTTCCAACACTCCGGTTTCTGGAACATGACACTGCACCGGGACGGCGACCATGGGAGCGTTTGTTGACTTTATTAAACCTTCGGGGGCCTTTCCCTTTGATTTCCGTAATTCGATTTTGCTCTTGAATCGCTACAAATCTTAATCCCAACAATGATTCATCCTCTCATTTTACTGATATAGTTCTGGGCTCTATACCCCAATCATTTAACTAGAAATTAATCTTGTTATGCAAGCAGGACGACCGAAGACGCGAAAATAAACGAGAGAGAACGCTCCCAACAGAAAACGTTCCGGTCGCCTTGCGATGATGCTGGCTCGTCTCCCCGGGACACATGTTCGACTATGTTAATGAGACAACCGCCGGGCCCCAGGAAAGAAAGAAAAGATACAAGAAAACCCACTAAATACGGACCTGTGTAAGAGCTCGCAGGGTGACGTACGGGACGTGAAAAGAAAATTAAGAGAGAGAGAGAGAGAGAGAGAGAGAGAGAGAGAGGTGGGGGAACTGCCCGTTAAGTGTGTATGTGTATATATATACACTGTTATATATATATATATATATATATATATATATATATATATATATATATATATATATATATATATATATATGTGTGTGTGTGTGTGTGTGTATGTATGTATGTATGTATGTATGTATGTATGTATGTATGTATAATATAATATAAACAGAGCTTGTGCTTTATTCTGTGTATAAAAATAATCCAATACAAACTTGCTTCCTACTGTAATTAGCACAACAGAGTTCCTTAACTGTGAGATGTAAGAGACGTATAAATATGACATTCACAATTGTATACGTATGCATGTGTATGAATATATATTCCTGAGAATACGCTTTGCACAAAAAGAGCTCAGCCAAGTATATGGAACAGACGTATATTTGTTATTCTTTATGAAAATGCTTATATACATAAATGTATTTCTATTCATGTTGTAAGTACGTACAATATACATGTGTATACCTGTATATTAGAAGCATGCATACGTACATAAAAGGGTCAAAAATTAGGATTTTTTTTATTCAATTTTCCGTTTTGCTTTTAACTATTAAATCATTTCACGACTCGACGAAAGTGTCTGGTTGGAGACAGCTAAAAGACCTTACTTAGGCCTATGGTGTTTACATAAGCAGCTACTGGTAAAAGGTGACCATTAAGGCGAAACCCCCTTCAGAAGAAGAAGAAGAAGAAGAAGATGATGGAGGGGAAGGCGAATTCGTGTAAACATTACAACAGTTAAATGTTCCAACTTCGTGGAAGATTGGGGCAATATGTATCATTGGTTAGTCACTGATTCACTTATTTTTTCACCTATGTTGGTCTAATCATTCTCTCTCTCTCTCTCTCTCTCTCTCTCTCTCTCTCTCTCTCTCTCTCTCTGAAAACTGTTTTTCCTTTAACCTACGTTATTTTTCGTATAATTCTTTTTATTACTAATACCGCATCACTGTGTGCAGTATCTCGCTTTGCATCTATGGATTCTCTCTCTCTTCTCTCTCTCTCTCTCTCTCTCTCTCTCTCTCTCTCTCTCGTCGTAACTATAAACGGACGGTGTTTCAGTGTTTACTCCAAGAATGCACTTACAGCCACTTAACAGTTGTCTAATCATGCTTTCTCCCTCGCTTTCTCTCTCTTCACTTCCAACAGTAACCTCTCTCTCTCTCTCTCTCTCTCTCTCTCTCTCTCTCTCTCTCTCTCTCTCTCTCTCTCTCTCTCTCATACACACACACACACACATTCCTAACCGTAACTCCTTTTATTCATGAGAGTATCTCATAATGCCCTGTTCCCAAAATTACCCTTCCGCCCTCTATTTTTTTTCATTCTGTCTTTCCCATTCATCTCTTCTTTACTCTCGATGGCTCCCTCCCTTCCTTAGCTTTCTTAAGCCCCAATTTCCTCCGGGAGATTCCTTTCAAAGAAGTTGACGGGACGTCGGGGAGTCGATGCGACGGCGCGGAATATGCAGGACTCTATTGGCGCGGCTTAGCGGAAGGACCGTGTCATTAGGCGCAGGCATGTCGAATTGGATCGAGTTAATAAAAGATGGCGTCGGGTATCTCTCTCTCTCTCTCTCTCTCTCTCTCTCTCTCTCTCTCTCTCTCTCTCTCCTTCTCTCCCTCTCTCCCTCTCTCCTCTCTCCTTTTCCCATAGACTGACTCATGCACGTAAGCCCACTGGTAAATTGCGGTACAAGAGGGGAGAACGGAGCTGATTGAACTCCCGGCGAGGTCGTTCCGCTTTTTCGAACCCATGCAGCCAAACGTCTTGCTTAAAGATCATTTACCTCTTACTGATTTTTTAGGCTTTTTGAGTCTCGTTGTGACCCATTGCTGATTGGAGCAGACTCCTAAGGTTTGTTGTAAGTTTCATTAACGTTTAGACTCCTTAGAAAATAAGCGTTAACCCTACTTCCTAGGCCTCTCTCTTTTGTCGTATAGCGGGTCTGATTCTTGATTCAGAATCATTATACTGTATCTTATGAGGTTTGAGTCTACCGACCAAAGAGATGAGCAACAAGTTAAAAGGATGATATGAAGGATGTTTCATGGATCAGCCTAATTGTCATTAATTTTAGACAAAATTTGAGCGAAAGTAAATGGAAGTAGTGTCGGTAGACATTCAAGAATTTTTTTTTTTATTCTCTTTGTTTTTTTATTTCCTTTATCTTTCTGTAAGCCAGCATTTTTTTTTTTTTTTTTGTAAAGCCCAATGAATTGTACAGCCTCAAACCCTAAACTATCCAAACGGTTAACGGAAAAAAAGGTGTGAAACATAACTCCGAAGTCTAAAATGGTGGGAATTGATTGGCTAGCGGGTGTGACGAGTACTCTTGATCGAAACAGTGGCCGGCCAAGTTACTTTCAGGACTTTAGTAAGTCCTGAATACATCGTACAAAAGCCTAGAGAGAGTTCTTAACTTCAGTGATATCGGCTTCTGATATTTACGTCAGCTTCAAAAGACAAGTCCCGAATATATCGTACTAAAACCTATAGGAAGTTAGTTCTTAACTTCAGTGATATCGGCTTCTGATATTTACGTCAGCTCCAAAAGACAAGTCCTGAATACATCGTCCTAAAGCCTAGAGGAAGTTAGTTCTTAACTTTAGTGATATCGGCTTCTGATATTTACGTCAGCTCCAAAAGACGAGTCCTGAATACATCGCACAAAAGCGTAGAGACAGTTAGTTCTTAACTTCATTGATATCGGCTTCTGATATTTACGTCAGCTCCAAAAGACATACTGCAGAGTAATTGCCTTTGACTATAGAATAATTGCCTTTGATTTCCATCGAGATAAGATATAAAATGAATATGAAGCTCTCCATATATGGAAGCAATATTCCGAGCAAGGAAGACTGACACTCACGATAGGGTTAAAATTACAGGGATTGAAGAAGAGGTCTCATGATAACCTGACCAGAACACAATTTTGTCCGGGAGCGGATCTGGTCATTCGAACTGCGTGATCTCTCCAACGGATCTTCGAAGGAAATGAAAGACAAAATATCTTAATATCTCGTGGGTGTTTGAATGGAGTGGGGTTACATTTCCATCAAACAAAATCGAAGACGTGGATTTGGGATCTTAATTCAGATTCCTAAAGATCGGGGGTTGATATATATGATGAAGGCAGTGCGATCTGAGATATGGTAGAATGACAGTGAGAAGTTTTACTACTGAAAGTAGATAAATGACAGTGAGAAGTTTTGCTACTAAAAGTGGATAAATGACAGTGAGAATTTTTACTACAAAAAACAGATAAATGACAGACGTTTTGCTACTGAAAGTAGTTAAATGACAGAATTTTTGCTACTAAAAGTAGATAAATGACAGTGAGAATTGTAACTACAAAAAACAGATAAATGAAAGACGTTTTGTTACTGAAAGTAGATAAATGACAGTGAGAAGTTTTGCTACCAAAAGTAGATAAATGACAGTGAGAATTTTTACTACAAAAAACAGATAAATGACAGACGTTTTGCTACTGAAAGTAGATAAATGACAGTGAGAAGTTTTACTACTGGAAATAAATGTCAGTGATGAGTTTTACTGCTGAAAATAGATAAATGACAGTGAGAAGTTTCCATACTGAAAAAAGATAAATGTCAGTGAGAAGTTTTACAATTGTAAATAAATAAATATCAGTGAGGAGTTTACTACTGAAAATAGATAAATGACATCGAGAAGTTTTACTACTGAAGATAGATGAGTTGTATTAAGATACAATGAATAAAACATGAATATATTAATAATCTGTATCAGTAGACCTGGAATTCACTCTCTCTCTCTCTCTCTCTCTCTCTCTCTCTCTCTCTCTCTCTCTCTCTCTCTCTCTCTCTCTCATGCGATTCCTTGCCACCCATCTAGCATCCTTGCCGACTATGGCCGTTCTTCAGGGGAGACAGTAATGGCGATGTATCGTACATTGACGTCCAGATTATCGTACTTAGAGCCGAGAGGAACAAGAGTCATTCTTGTCAGGGAAGACATATGGCAGCTTATGCCCCTAACGTTGAGACGTCAGGTAGACAACTTGATTGAAGGGGGGGTATTACTTTTTAGGGGGATGCCATTTTGAAGGGGGTAAGGGAAGCACAAGGGTTCCCGGACGAGGAGGGACGATTTTGGAAGGGACAAGGGGAAGGGGGGAGAGAGAGAAGGAAGGAAAAGGGGCTGTAGAAGACGTAGCAGTAGTGGTGGTGCTCAAAAGCCTTATTTCTGACATACCGGAGGGATCATTTTCCTGCTGACGGTAAAAATACCATTTGCCTCCCAACAATAGGCCATTAGGCTATCCGAAATGGCATCTTAAAAAAAGCACACGTCCAGAAAAAAAAAGGATTTAAAAAAGAACATAGGGTAATTGATTTGCATTTTACGACGTATTGAGGCCTTGGAGATAGCGCATAATGGAACGCAAGCAATGAAAATATATGCAAGGGAACTCAGCAGGCTCTCTAAAATCAAAGGTTCGCTGAGGCAACCAATTTGTTCATCCGTGGGGTACCTTCCAGGCCGACGTGCACGTGGGTAACCATTGCTTAGAGATAACTGGAGAGCCCCTGGGTCAGCCAATTTATAGCTTAGATTTAACAATGTTTTTCAGATTTGCATTTATCTGTTTTGTTGCAGTATGCAGGCGAATAATGTCTTCAGTTTTTCTCAACGATTCTTATATTCGCGTGTCCGGGTCCAGTTACATGTAAATCTTACTTTTACTGTTTGTTTTTTACTGAAGTGTTTACAAACGAATACAGCCTACGCTTTTCCACACCCATACTGTCCACGTCTTAATCCTAACTTACAGGATAGTTGATGGGTGCTCTCAGCAGCTTAAGGAAATAAGCAATATTTTATATGAAAGTTGCGTTTCAGAATAACGAAAATAAACAGTATTGTATATAAGAGCTGCATTTCAAAACCTAGGAATTAACAGTATTGTATATGAAACTTGCATTGCAAAATCAAGACAACATACAGCGTTTTATATGAAAAGTTGCATTTCAAAATTAGCGAAATAAACGATATTGTATATGAAAGTTGCATTTCAAAATCAAGGAAATAAATAGCACTTTATATGAAAATTGCATTTCAAAATTAAGGAAATAAACGGTATTGTATATGAAAGCTGCGTTTCAGAATCAAGGAATTAACAGTATTGTATATGTAACTTGCATTTCAAAATCAAGACAACAAACTGTTTCATATGAAAAGTTGCATTTCAAAATCAGTGAAATGAACGATATTGTACATGAAAGTTGCATTTCAAAATCAAGGAAATAAATAGTATTTTATATGAAAATTGCCCTTCAAAATGAGAGAAATAAGCAGTATTTTATATGAAAGTTGCATTTCAGAATCACAAAAATAAACAATTTTGTTTATAAAAGTTGCATTTCAAGATCAAGGAATTAACAGTATTGTATATGAAAGTTGCATTTCAAAATCAAGACAACAAACAGTTTTATATGAAAAGGTGCATTTCAAAATCAATGAAATAAACGATATTGTACATGAAAGTTACATTTCAAAATCAAGGAAATAAATGGTATGTTACATGAAAGTCGCATTTCAGAATCAAGAAAATAAACAATATTTTATATCAAAAGTTGCCAATTGCATAACAAAATCTTCGAGTTCAAACCCTCGCTGTTTTCAACTGAGAATTGCAGAGGGATTTTCGTAGATGTTTAAATTCTTTTCCTTTTAATCATGAAATGGGAAGTTTTATTCATTCCCAATGATATTAAATAGGCAAAATAATATGACATTGGATACAAAAGAAATGGGTGTATTATTTTATCATTGATACTTCGTTTAATTAGGGGAAATTAGAATTTTTTTATTAACATTAATGCCGCAGACACCGGGAAACCCCGTGGAAATGTACCCTGAATAAGCACATCTTTTTCAGAACGGAATTCGCTTAAGTTGGTATTACCGCATTTGATGGCCGAGGGTACTCATTTGCTGAACAATTACTGCCCGTTCAATTTAAGATTACTTGGCACAGAGAGAGAGAGAGAGAGAGAGAGAGAGAGAGAGAGAGAGTGTGTCTAAACTTTTTCTCAACAACTGGGATTTCAGGCAAGGAGAGAAAGAATGCAAAAGTCTTTGCCAGTAACGAGAATTGAATGGGGAGAGAGAGAGAGAGAGAGAGAGAGAGAGAGAGAGAGAGAGAGAGAGAGAGTCTAAACTCATTCTCAGTAAGTGGGATTATGGGCAAAGAGAGAACGCGTGCAAAGTCTTTGTAAGTGACGAGAACTGAATGGAGAGAGAGAAAAGAGAGAGAGAGAGAGAGAGAGAGAGAGAGAGAGAGAGAGTCTAAACTTATTTTCGATAACTGGGATTATAGGCAAAGAGAGAAAGAGTGTAAAGTCTTTGTCAGTAACGAGAATTGGAGAGAGAGAGAGAGAGAGAGAGAGAGAAAGAGAGAGAGAGAGAGAGAGAGAGAGAGAGAGAGAGAGAGAGAGAGAGAGAGAGAATGTATGCCTAAACTCATTCTCAGTAACCTGGATTATAGGCAAAGAGAGAATGAGTGCAAATTCTCTGTTAATGACGAGAATTGAACAGAGAGAGAGAGAGAGAGAGAGAGAGAGAGAGAGAGAGAGAGAGAGAGAGAGAATTCTAAACTCATTCTTAGTAACTGGGATAACAGGCAAGGAGAAAAAGAATCCAAACTCTTTGACAGTAACGAGAATTGAACGCGGAAAGAGAGAGAAAGAGAGAGAGAGAGAGAGAGGGTGAATATGGGAAGTGAGAGATTGCAAAGAAATTTCATAGGTTATTGTGCTGTCTTCTTATACATATCCAACAACTATAAGACCTTCAGCTGACTGTATCACCAAAAGGCAGGTCATTTCAGATCACATTCTGAATTTCTTGTAGCATTTCCATGGCATAACATTAAAGTTACCCACGTCTCGCAGTCATGACAATAGTTATTGAATTTATCCAAAATATTCACAAAGAATTCATTCACCGAATATCAATTTTAAGTAGTTGTCTTTCTTGGGACGCAGGCGATCAAGAATATTATTGTATTGGAATAAACTTTAAAAATGGCAAATTAAATATTACTAAAATTAAAACTGGAATAAAATTAAAGACAGTTTCGTATCAGAAGAGGAATCAGATGATTGTGATTTTCATATATGAGGGTTACAGCGACTTCCTCAGTTAGCTATGTTGCCTTTTGCATCAAGTACAATAAGAAACAAGTAAAAAATACGCAGAAGTTTCTTTGGCTCAATCGAGTTTTTTGTACAGCCGCTACAGCGTATAATCAAGGCCACAGAAAATAGATCTACCTTTCGGTGGTCTCGGTTTAAGGCTGTATGAGTCGCGGCCCATGAAACTTTAACCACGGACCGGTGGTGGCCTGTCCTATATCGTTGCCAGACGCTTTGTTATGGCTAACTTTAACCTTTAAATAAAATAAAAACTGGTGAGGCTAGAGGGCTGCAATTTGGTAAGTTTGATGATTGAAGGTGGATGATCAACATTCCAATTTGCAGTCCTCTAGCCTCAGAAGTTTTTAAGATCTGACGGCGGACAGAAAAAAAGTGCGGACGGACAGACAAAGTCGGCACAACAGTTTTCTTTTACAGAAAACTAAAACGTAGATGGCTATTATTTTTTAAAATGTCCCTCTTGCTTTCCCTACAATCCTTCACTGCTACAATCCTTCACTGCTTGACAGCGTAGTTGTTACACTCATAACCGTTGTTATTTCTGTAGAAGAATGTGCTGTAGTGATAGCTCTTAGGTCATTTTTAGTTACAAGTCAAAAATTTGAATTATATATTAGACCTTGTAAGCATACATACGTACGTTACGTACATACATACATACATACAGACAGCATACTCGAGGAGAGAGAAAGAGAGAGAGAGAGAACAGAATGCAAAACTAAATTAGGATTTGTAGGATCAAAAGCAGTTGCTATTCACCGCTACATACTTATCTGTTAAATTTGAATTCGCAACCTAGATTATCTTTTCAAAAAGATGAGATTGTCGTCCTTTCATTGCGCCAGGATTTCCTTTTCTCTCCATGACCGCAGTAGTACCTCGCGACCATAAATTGAGACGATGGCATTATTAGAAGTCGCCCGCAATGATAAAGATTGCGCGTACAAAATCTGTATTAGTGCACGCGCATTATATTAGCGGCACGGTGTTATTATTTTATTGCGGGTCTAGTCATTCAACCCGTCCGCCAGATGTCCTAATTGTACCTTGTGTCATCCCTGGATGTCGACTTTCAATCCTGGGGTCTTTTTTCTATTTTTCTTTTATGCCCAAGTGTTGTTTTTGCTTGAGTTCGCATCGCTAGAAAAGGAGAGAGGGAAAGAGTGTTGTGTCTCTCTCGTTGTCTTAAACGGTCAAAAGAGAGACGTCACGGACGACGCGAGATTGAAAAGGGGTCTCTTTTAATAAAAGGATTCGCGTTTACACTGGCTTTTCATAGCGAATCGGGATAAGGACCGTGTAGAGTCATTTCGGGGACGTTTCCGCCTTTACCTGGGGTCACTACAAAAGGCGTTGTTGGATTATAACTCCTTGCGTTCCCCAATCCCACGAAAAACTGACAAAGCGAGATAGTCTAATGTGTGTGTGTGTGTGTAATATAATATAATATAATATATATAGATGTTATACACACATATATTATATATATATATATATATATATATATATATATATATATATATATATATATATATATATATATGTATATATAATATGTCATGTTATATAAAAGATTTCTAAAACCAAATTCCAGGACATTGTTTATAAACAGCCGTAAAACAATGACTTGAGAACAGAAGTTATCATAACTACGTCACTCTGATGTTTCACCCTTTTTATTTTCTTCATATTTGAATTTCAGTTCTACAAAACATATCGATTCAACTCTACCTAACCCTTCGAGTGAGAGAGGTCTTAGCCTGCATGAAACATTTCTCATGGTCTACCTTCCCGTCTTAGTATGAGGGATCCTGTTTAATTTTTCTGTATTTCTGTCTAATTTTTCTGTATTTCCGCAACCAACTGACTGTCATTTTA
>NC_089761.1:20150643-20153143 GCF_040412425.1 Macrobrachium rosenbergii | reverse complement strand
CATGAGCGTGAATTGTGAAATTGCAGGCCTTGCGTTCTGCCCTCATCCTTTCCTGCTAAGCATGGTCCAGATCTTCTTCTTCGTTTAACGTGCTTTTTTCCCATTTTTCATATGGGTAAGCACGATGCCTTCTTTGAAGGACTTTGATTTGGCGTTGGAGTAGGCCGTAGCCTCGATCGGCTGCCCGCCTGACATCGCTTAGACCCCGGTAGCATTGTGTCTATATGTGGTCGTGCCGTCCCCTAGCTCCCTTTCTCCCAGCAGCGAGAGACGTGAGCAGCTAGGCCGACAGTTCGAGACGTGTGGGGCGTCTGTTATGTTTTTAGAAGATGTTGAGTGGCTTTGTTTGTGTGTGTATTAGTCTGTAACACCCATTTGCTTTCAGCAAACCTATCCGTTGATTACGTACATAATCCCGGGGTGTCTACACGGATAGCAAAGTGTCCGCCTGCTCTGACTGGTCGGCTGCGGATTTGAACCCGCGACACAGACTTCATATGAAGTCCGAGTCTGCTGCTCTACCGACCGAGCCATCGAGGCTCCTAAGCATGGTCCAGATAGTCTAGAAAAGGCTGCCAAAGTACCCAACCAACGTTTTTCCTTACCTACGTGTAGGCCTGAACTCGTAACCCATAGAAAAGCCCCAAATTTCAATTTTCCATTCATGTCTGCTTAAAATTATATTCCAGCAAAAACACCTATTTTTCTCCCCTTAATTACTACTGATAGACTCAGATTAAGGTAGCAGTAATCCTTCTTCTCTCAGAGAAAGTATTTTCGGTGCAAAAGAAATGGGAAGCATCACGTAAGATGAAATACCTCTACATAAAAAAAGACTCAGTTTATTCATGTATTTTTTTGGCTAATAAACTCCACGTTTAGATCTGCCGTCGTCCAGTCCTGGGCCCGTGACCCCTATATAAATTGGCAAAATAATGTAATGTTATCTCGGTCTCAGTTTTGGCAGGGTACGTAGCGTCCCGAGAATTAGGACACGCCGTCATGACCCTGTCTTTGATTACCGTTATTTTTGACTCGAATTGAAGAAAATATTATTTGGCGAGAAAGAGAGAGATAGGAAGCGAGAGAGAGAACGCGAGAGTCCGAAGAACTACTTAATTACACGCAGAGGTAATTATCTCAGTAATTACATAATTACCCCCTTGCTAGTCTCGTACGCGACATAAAACCGAAGGAGGGGTGCCCACGGCGGGTAGGGTACAGTTCGGTACCACTAGTCTATACCAACAATATTATTCCGATAACCAAGTTACATTTCAATGCCCAGACCATCACGACCCACCCACAGGGGGTAAGATGGGGGCCAGGGGCGTACCCATATGGCAGAAGGACCTATTGGCAGTCCCATGGGGCGTACCTCAGAAGAGGGACCTATTGGAGGTCCCATGGGGCGTACCTCAGAAGAAGGACCTACAGGGAGTCCTGTGGCAATGCCCAGGTCGTAGGAGACCCTACAGGGGGCCACTGTGGTGATACCCAGATGGTAGAAGGACCCACAGGGGGTATTGTGGGCCGTACCCAGATGGTGGAAGGGGGCTGGGTTTTAGGATGGCATTAAGGTACAGGCTGGGTATCTTTTGTTTTACACCTCTGAATTATAAACGTACTTCTTTTATCTTTCTTCATTAGGCGGTCACATCGTACCCAGCAGAGTACGGGTAAAAATAGAGCATAACAAGTTTTACGTGCATGGATTAAATTGTGCTTGGATTTTATTCCATTTATCAGTTCATCCTTCCTCCTTCCATTCTTTCTTTCTCTGTGTCCCGAGGACGTTACCTCATAAAGAGAAGCGAGTTTATAAATCAAAGTACTGTGCTTTGTAAATGTCAGATGATAACATATACAATATGTTATAAATATAAATATATTATACTTCGTTTGTAAGGTCATCTGCCTGTTCTCTCAAATCCTGCGTTGCTGGTTGTGCATTAGTTTCAAATCCGTTGCAAAGACCTTCTGGAAAAAAAAGTGCTTCAATCATTCTTTACATTGTTTATGAGACAGAGTTGTCATCGCTTAGGGATAAAAGGCAATTAGCACCTTCACGCCACTCCCCTTCTTCTTCTCTCTCTCTCTCTCTCTCTCTCTCTCTCTCTCTCTCTCTCTCTCTCTCTCTCTCTCTCGTTTTCCTTTATGTTATTTGGATACATGCCGAGTTGTTAAACTTGAGAGCAACGGAGTACTACAGTATTAAAGAAGTGAACAATATTTATAAGTATTTACAAGTACAGTATTTATAGGTAGTCTGAGGATACAGTCATTCCTAATAGGAGAACCAAACCTAAAACTAAGGAGATAAAATGAAATGGAATAAATAATAATAATAAAACAAAAACAGGTGACAGAATTCGACTTGAAATGAAAAACTGAGGAAAAAGATTTCAATGTTGAGGTAGAGAACAAGGGACAAACATTATACAAAAATTCATCCCAGATCTTTTTCTTAAAAAAAGGTTGTAGTTTCAACAAAACAACA
>NC_089761.1:20095643-20145643 GCF_040412425.1 Macrobrachium rosenbergii | reverse complement strand
CTTGTGCAAGCGAATAAAAAAAAGGATAGTTATTTACGCTAGAGTTGAAATCACCGGAGAGAGAGAGAGAGAGAGAGAGAGAGAGAGAGAGAGAGAGAGAGAGAGAGAGAGAGAGAGAGAGTCTAAATTTTAGCACAAATTATGTCGTCAGTAAATTTTATCATTATACTGCGATTTGATCATTATACTACGACACAGTTGATGCAATCATTGCATTCCACAATGAAAAATTGCTTCCATTCTTGTAGCTGCCATTTTCCCTCGTTCACTCATAACACAGTATCATCATTAAATCCTCATTATCATTATCGCTCAACGAAGACTTCGTCATCATCATCATCATCATCAACCGAAAATAATATACGACTGATAGTCGGAAATAGTTATCTACTTCATTTGCCTACAAAGATCGGATAGTTGAGTTATCCTTTAAAAACATTTTCATTAATTTCCAAAGACATGATTACTGGATAATTGCCAGTGATTAATTATTTTCTAAGTCGATTCGTTGTTTCCAGTATTACTTCAGTCCTAACTGTTTACTTTCAGGATTCATTGTGAAACATTACTATAGCATCTTACCCCAAGTGGCTATGGTTTGTTATATGTTTCAGTACGGTTAACTGTTATTGTTTTTTTTTTTTTTACGAATTGAAGAATTTTCCCAAAGCATTACTCCTTATTTGATCCAGGCTTAGGACTGGCATGATTTATGCATACTCGAAATATTTTTAAAGCAATCACTTGTTTTTCAATAAATACGTGTCATACTTTTATTTAAGAATGATAATTTGTATAATCTATATTGGCGCATTTTTCTGTTAACATCAGTGTCTGAGCACGCCACCAAAAATGTTTCTCGTTCTGACGCATGTAAAATAATCGTCTCCTTAAATGTATCTAGTGGACGTTTCTTTCTCTCGTGCTCTACATTTCTCAGAACGCTCCACTAGCCTCCGAAGATGATTTTTCCTCCTGAATAATCGCCTTCATAAGAAAATGATTGTAGCATCTATCGGCTTCGTCATTGTTGTTTGGGCAAGTGCAGAGTCATCGAAGCAAATGACTGTAAAAACGATCTAAATGACGAACCCGGAGATGATAAATAAAAAGAAAAAACAAATGGTCATTTCAATGGGACTCGGCCCCCTCCCCCTCTCTCAGACCTCACCCACCCCTCCACTCCCAAAATCACATCGGTCCTCTCCACCAACCCCCTTACCAACCCCCCACCCGAAAATATGTATCTTGTAATGGTGGTTTAGAATAATATGCATGCTGTGTCGATAAGGGTGAGGATTACGTGAAATGCTCATGGCGTTCTCACCCTTGCGGTTTGCGACTACCGAATATCGTCGTCTTTGTTCCACGGTAGTTAGTAATGATGGTAATAAAAAATATATGAGGGATAAAATTCGCAGTAAAATTATGATAAATTGAGAGAGAGAGAGAGAGAGAGAGAGAGAGAGAGAGAGAGAGAGAGAGAGAGAGAGAGAGAGAGAGAGATGGGGGATGTTTGTTGTCGAAGATGTTGTAAATGAAAAACGAAATGAAAAGAGAGAGAGAGAGAGAGAGAGAGAGAGAGAGAGAGAGAGAGAGTGGAGGGAGGATGTTTGCTGTCAAAGATGATGTAAACGGAAAACGAAGTGAAGAGAGAGAGAGAGAGAGAGAGAGAGAGAGAGAGAGAGAGAGAGAGAGAGAGAGAGAGAAAGAGAGAGAGAATAAAAAAGACTACAAATTGAAAGTAATATGAGATAAGAACGAGACACAGGGAAGGATATCGAAGCCGGTGGAATCTGGAAACAATGTGAATTTACGGAGAGAGAGAGAGAGAGAGAGAGAGAGAGAGAGAGAGAGAGAGAGAGAGAGAGAGAGAGAGAGCTATTCTGAAGATGCTGCAGCCAAATGAAACCGAATTCAAATGAGACACAGTACCTGGATAATCAGCTGAACCATAGGGTCACCAGTGCATTACTAATGATAGTCCTCTCATTTTAATTCCATTTTCATAAACATTAAAAAAGGCAAACTGACCTTCGCATGCAAATTTTGGAGCGTTTTAGGACCCCCTAAAATCCGCGAGGGTTCTGCAGATTCTCCTTCCATTGTTTACTTGGCACAATAGGCTTCGTTTGGTATTCAAATGATACCCAGGGTCACAATTCAAGCCGGTCAGTTTATTTATTGTTTATTTGTTTTGTCTGTTCGCCTCAATTTTTTCGTTCGCACTCGTGGGTTCTATTTTGAGGAAGCTTGTTTGGCAAGTTAATGGCCTTGAGTGTTGTACTGCATAAATGTTTGCGTAATTGGAAGAAAAATAATTAAATGATAAAAGTAAATCACCTCGGGAAATCATCAAAATCTCACTGCAATCTCAGTGCATTGTTGGATTTTAAAACGCTCAGTCTATTCGCTAGCTGCGCGTATTTGAAAACATCTTAATCGACTGCCCATTCATCACGATAGTCGCGTCAGCCAAACAAATATTGATTTATATTATCCGCTATTAATCACGCAATTTCGCCACTGATAACAGGGTTTCCTTCTCCCCAAAACCGCTATCGGAGGCCCGATCGCGATGGAGCGGCCATTCATATGCATATAGTGAGCCAGCGAGCAAGCTGATTTATTAATGGAGCGTTTTGTGCTCTATCTTGCGACGTCTCTTCTTCCCTCGGCATTTGTAAGCGAGTTGCTGCTGCTTTCCTATGCAGTCTCATTAGGGGGATGGTGTTAAATTATAGTCCTGGTGCAGTAGCTACTGCACACACACGCTCACGCCGTGTTTATTGTTTGCGCGTCGTGCTGCTTATTTGTACGCTTTATTTAGGGATCCGTTCCAAACGCCGTGAGGTTTTGTAAGCAAGGCGTATTTCAAGCCTAATTACACGTTTTCATCGTTACGTGTATTTGCCTCAGAGGCTTATCAGCATGATAAGCCTAACTAAGTTTATTCATTTGTTTCTGAAGATCTTCGGTTCACCTCCAAAAGGTCTCTTCTCCCCGAAAAGTTACGTTACTATCTCTCCCAAACTAGTCGCTTGTCTCCTGTCGTGAGGTCACCTATGGTAAAATTTTCCTAAAACTCCATCCTTAAACAAACATATCAAACTAGAAACAAACTCCATTGCTGAAAGTAATAACATTCTGTCAGACTTTTGGAAAACTTATACGTTTCCTCTTTTTCCTTTGTCCTCACGAAGTAAAGTAAACAAATATCAGATCTCCAACCTACAGCATGTCAGGTATAAGGTCTGTAACTCTGCTTCTAAAAAGACAGAATATGGTGAGGAAGTATTGCCTGAACTTTCAATATAAACTGACAAGGAAATATAATTCGGTATTGGAATTGAGATGAGCATTTAAAAGAATCTTATATTATCGGGCATTAATATAAACTTTAGTCTGATGCAGGAATACTGATACAAAAAGCGATACTTTATTTACTTTAGCTCAAGTACGCTACGCGCATGCTCGCTTGATGGCGCGTTGTTCTTGTTCATAGTGCTCAAAAGCAAACGGATGGAACCTCATTTGATGGCAAGTAATAAATTAATTATACATTTCCTGGACCCGAAAGCAATTTAAGTCAGTTTCCAGAAAAATCTGTTGTTTATCTGCTGAACAAAGAAAGAAGGATGATAGTTTATTATTAATATTTCAGTAGCTGAAACCTATTGACATGGAACAAGCACATAGGGGCCATTGACCTGAAACTCAAGCTTCCAAAGGATGTTAGTTTCAGCCTCCCACCACAGACCCCACACTGCAGCCGTAACTGATCTTGATATAGAACCAGTGAATTTTCATTGCCCTGTGGGAGACGCGAACCCGCGACATTTGAGTGGCATGCCAGCGGATCAGGTTGGTGAAAAGAATGTATACGTTGGATGTGTTAGGAGGACAGAAAAGAGGAAGACCTAGGATACGCTGAGAAGATGGAGTGAAAGGAGTTGAAAGCAAGAACTATAATATAACCAAGGACGCACCTGACTACGTAGCCATAGAAGTAAATGGCTCGGCGTGTGGAGGTGGGTTCGATGTGCACCGTATGATCCATCAGTGTTGGCATAAGAAGCGACTATTGTAGGAAGTTTTCTGCGCAGGGCGTTCGTCCACGAACTCGGCAGTTAAGGATTAGATGTTGCAGTTATTATTGTACTTACGTTTTCCCGGAGCCACCCCAGTTACGGAAAACTGCTCTATGTTGATATAAAGAGGTAGGACGATGGAATACAGATGAATTTTAAAGAAGCAAAAAATAACGAAAACATCATTTATGGAATAAAGTTAAAGTTAATTCAGTGAAAGGAAATGATATAAGGATAAAGAAGAATGGTGGAAAAGGAAAGCTACATGAAAAGGAAGATAAATGGAAGGGGTATGAAACAGAGAAAATAAATACAAGGTAAAATAGGCAAAGATTAATAAAAAGAATTCGTATGATAAATTCCGATTAAACAGATATCGGTATGGTAAGAGGAACTTCATTATGTTTATGTCAAAATATATTTCATACTCTTTTAGTTAGAGCGAATATTTTCAAAATTGAAAGTAGTTGAATAATTGGTGGTTACGCCCCATTTCAACAAATTTTTAAAAAGCCAGCAAATGTTTTATTTCATTTAAATTATTCATATGGTACGTAAAGTGAATAAATTAGAAACGTCAGCTAATGATAAACATACATATTGTACAGCAGAGTCCTTAGAGGAGAAAATTATTTTAATAAATGATAAATGAACAGACATTCCAATTCGTTTAAATGAAATCCGAAGAAGCAAAAACCAAAATAAAGAAAAACAATAAATTTAATCTCATTTGAATGAATTACAAGGACTAGGTCTCTTCATCAGAAAGATAGATAAGGAAATGCTACAAGAAGAAAAAGGAGAAGAAAACGTAATAAAAGTGGAAATGGCATAAGAGCGAAGACATAACGGAGAGGGCAGAAGTACTTGACAATTTTAAATAAGTAAAAAATGCGCCGACATTTCTTCGATGAAATATAGTTTTATGTACAGCGTATAATGCTGTATGACACTCTCACCCACGCCCCATGAAACTCTCAGCCGCGGCCCATTAAACTTTCAGCCACAACCCGGTGGTGGCCTGTGTTGTTGGCACCTATAGCGGTGCCAGATGCATGATCATGACTAACTTTAAAAGATAAAATCAAAACTACTGAGGCTAGGGGCAGCAATCTGGTGTATTTGATGATTGGAGGGTGGGCGACCAACATACCGATTTGCAGCCTTCTAGCCTCAGCAGTTTTTAAGATCTGAGGGCGGACAGTAAAAGTGCGTACGGACAAACAGCCATCTCCATAGTTCTCTTTTACAGAAAACCAAAAGAGAGCAGTAGTTTTTAAGATCTGAGGGAGGACAGAAAAAGTGCGGACGGACAGACAAATAGCCATCTCAGTAGTTTTCTTTTACAGAAAACTAAAAGGTATTGCATTACGCACGTTTTGTTTTGAATTCCAGAAAAGAAAAAGGGAACTGAATCGGATACCAAATTATTCAACATGATAGAAAAGAATATTAATTCTCGGACTTGATAAGAGATAGTGTAATTACAGCAAACAAAACACGCGATGAAGTAAATCTGTCATTTATATACATAGTGAGTACATTAATATGGAAAATACAAAACTATCGAAATATACGCACGAGACACACATGAAGAGAAACAGAAGCGTAATTATCGTAGGTAAGTCAGAATTGAAGTGATACGTACTTGTGAATAACAGTAACTAAAATAAGATAAATACACACACACACACACTATATATATATATATATATATATATATATATATATATATATATATATATATATATATATATATATATATATATATAGTATATATATATATAAGAATACCAACTATAAAGTACAGTATATTAACAAAGTAGCTAAAGTGCAGGAGCGTGACACTATACTGTATTGTTACACCATATCACAATATATTAAACGTACGAAGAATAAAATTAGTCATAATAAAGCAAAACTCAAAACGTAACGAACTACAATAGAGAGAGAGAGAGAGAGAGAGAGAGAGAGAGAGAGAGAGAGAGAGAGAGAGGCAGGATTCATTTCCACATACCTGTTGGATGTGATTAGCGGTCTGAGGGGTAAAAGTGAGATGGCTCGTTTGCGGTTTCGGGGATGTGGTACTTATACGCCGTTACGCACTTAATGAGATGTATTAACAATGGGATGAAATACGAGAAGGTGGAAGAAAAGAAACGCTGAGCAGGAAGAGAAACTATATATATACATATATATATATATATATATATATATATATATATATATATGCATATATATATAATTTATATATATATGCATATATATATGTATGTATATGTATATATATATATATATATATATATATATATATATATATATATATATATATATAATCACCACAGGTGAAAAAGTAAGAGACTGGATTTAGAATAAAATCTAAACAGGTCACGGGTCCGGTGTGATGAGCAAATCACGTGTTAATGCTACCATAATTATATCATATATATATATATATATATATATATATATATATATATATATATATATATATATATATATATATATATATATATATCGCCTCCAACGTCCAGCTACACGGAGGACCTTCACTCATGTCTGTACTGTGCTTTATCTTCCACAAATCTCCAATCACAAATCTCTACTCTTACCCAGGCTCCCGTCTAATAGTTTTCATCCATAAAGATGTGGATCTTCCAAGTCCTCTGGTGCCCAAAGGAGCCAAGCTAAAGGCCGCCACTAACGTTCAGGTATACCTGCTCAGTTATGGCTGTGCAGGCAACTCTGAACGTTAGTGGGTTCAGTTTTGCCTGGACAGGCCGACTGTGCAGGCATAACTGTGCAGGTACAACTGAAGGTTAGTGGGTTCAGTTTTGCCTGCACAGGCCGACTGTGCAGGCATAATTGTGTAGGTATAACTGAACGTTGGTGGTTTCAGTTTTGCCTGCACAGGCCGACTGTGCAGGCATAATTGTATAGGTATAACTGAACGTTAGTGGGTTCAGTTTTGCCTGGACAGGCCGACTGTGCAGGCATAACTGTGCAGGTATAACTGAAGGTTAGTGGGTTCAGTTTGCCTGCACAGGCCGACTGTGCAGGCATAACTGCGTAGGTATAACAGAACGTCAGTGGCGGCCTCAACACTGTCACGTGCCATTTCGCATGTCTCCCGAGGGGTGGCGCGAAGGGCATGCCTGTTTACCCACATCTCCATTCACTATTTTCTCAATGAACGTACAGAAATCTTCCGCTTGTCTCTCTTGTTTGTGATCATTTCTGTATCCTCTCAGATCATTATATATATATATATATATATATATATATATATATATATATATATATATATATATATATATATATATATATAGTAGTAGTATATATATATATATATATATATATATATATATATATATATATAAATATATATATATATATATATATATATTATATACATATGTATGTGTATACATACATATTATATGTTATATATATATATATATATATATATATATACATAGCATATATATATATATATATATATGTATACATGTATATATATATATATATATATATATATATATATGTATATATATGATGATAGTTATGTATTAGTTAACAAAAGATAGAATTAGAAAATATAATATTCTATGGAAGGCTGCCAAACAGAGAGAGTAGTGCAGTTGGTGTAAATTAGAGGGTTCAGAGAGAGAGAGAGTTCGCACAAAAAAATCACGAAGAATATTTAGTAACTCTGAGAACACGATTGTTTTTCCCACACTTCCACAAACACAAAAGGCAAAAACCTCACGCAAAACATCAGAATTCTCACACCATCAACTCCTACACTGGGCTTCTCATAAATTCACTCTAAATCTTGAGCAGGTTTTTTCTCTCACTGATTACTTTAACACATTCACTACATTCCTTGTCTTTTTTAGGTCTGAATTGCCTCTGATTTTATCAGTATTAATCTCCCTTAATTATTATCATCATCATCATGATAATTATCATCATTATCATCATCGTCATCCTCTTCCTCCCTCCCTCATTCTCAGTCCCCCGATCACATTAACTCCCGACGGAACTTAGCGGCGACTTTCCTGCCGCAGAGGGAAGATCCAAATCACTTCCTGTCCGTCATTTGCTGAGAGAGAGAGAGAGAGAGAGAGAGAGAGAGAGAGAGAGAGAGAGAGAGATTGACTTTGACTTCGAAAATCAAATTCGCGACCGGAAGTGATGCGGACGTTGCAAAGGATATCAATAAGCTTCATTGCAAGGTTTGTGATAAGATGAATGGGACCGTCAGAGAGAATGAGACGGAAAATTCTTTCAAGAAATTCTTTCGTCTTACAGAGATGGATATTGCGTAGGATTCCCCCAAATGTATGAGCTTAAAGTATAAGTTAAGTATGGTAAGTTGAAAGGAATATAGGTAAATATATGCATTGTGATGCAAAGATTGACTGAATTGGAGATGATTTGCATGTGAAAACAGTGAAAATGCGCCGAAGTTTCTTCATGCACCGAGTTTTCTGTACATCGTATAATCAAGGCCACCGGAAATGATCATCTTAAGGTGGTCCGGTGTAATGCTGTGTGAGCCAAGCCCCATGAAACTTAACCACGGCCCGGTTGTGGCTCTAATATGTCAAGCTGGAAGCACGATTATGGCTAACTTTAACCTTAAATAAAATAGAAACTAGAGAGGATAGAGGGCTGCAAGTTCTTCTTCCTCAGCTCTTCTTTTCGTCATGTGCTCCTCCTCCTCATCTTCATTATCTTTCCTTACAATATTCCTCAGTCAGTTTCTTCACTTGGTCGCCCTCCCCGCATTCATTCATTTTTTTTTATCCTGCAGCTCCGTTTGTTCACTTGCTCCTCCTCCTCATATTCATTGCCTTCTGCTTCTTCTCCTTCTCACCTATTGCTCATTCCTCGGTTTCTTCACTTGCCCCTCCTCCTCATTTTCATCACCGTCTCCTTCCTCCAGCAGCCGCAGTCTCACATAGTTTTCTGCAAGATTAAGCAACCGTGAATCCTATTCACCGTAGTCTCAAGTTGTTCTTCTTCCTCCCCTTCCGTTTATTTCTCCTTCGTTTATTTCCGTTGCCTTCTCCTTCTGTTCCCCCTTTAGCTTCGTTGTTACCACCATGTTCACCATCATCACCATCATCATCATCATCATCATCAACATTGTATTTTATTCCGTAAGATTCACATATATCTGTGGCATTTATCTTCATTATTTGAATTGTTGATATGATAATAATAATAATAATAATAATAATGATAATAATAATAATAATTATTATTATTATTATTATTATTATTATTATTATTATTATATTTAAATACTACTAACAATAATAATAATAATAATAATGATAATAGATATTATTATTATTATTATTATTATTATTATTATTATTATTATTATTATTATTATTATTATTATTATTATTCAAAAGATCCAGGTCCTAATCCATCAGAAGCCTAATTAGTTTCTTTATATGCCACAGACAGACAGACAGACAGACAGACAGACAGACAGACAGACAGACAGACAGACAGACAGACAGACAGACAGACAGACAGACAGACAGACAGACAGACAGACAGACAGACAGACAGACAGACAGACATGGCTGAATCCATCAGGTATGCGTGATTTTGGGGAAGGCAAACTTACAGACAAAGATGAACTCATCAAATATGCGTAATTTATTCCTGTCAGTATCATTCTTTACTTTAGCATTACGTGCGGACACGTGTCTGCCTGTGAATGTTTTTCTTTCCATAACTAGAACGTAAATTCACCATCATTCATTTTGATTTAAACATGCTTGCTTTTTACTTGTAAATTTGTGTTCTCATTCATGGTAGGAACTGAACCTTCTCTTAGACCACTGGTTCTTAACCAGGGGTGCGAAGCCGGTTCTTAAGGGGTGCGAGGATGCCTATAAATAATTAAAACAAAATATATTTTTATATGCGCATGTTATTTTCTCTGCAAAAAAAAAAATAAAAAATAAAATAATAATAATAATAATAATAATAATAATAATAATAATAATAATAAATTTTATTTCTTTTTTAGCAATGCAGGGGGTGCGAGAGCTGACTGCTGATTTGAAAGGGGAGCATGCATTGAAAAAGGTTAAGAACCACTGTCTTAGACGATTAACTGGTAAGATGCAGAAAACGTTTGTCGTTGGTTTACTTGTAATACTTTTATTTCCACGGTTTACGAATTTCCAATACATTATTTAGGGTGGGGTTGAATGGAGAAAAGCTTGGCATAGCCATATTATTATTATTATTATTATTATTATTATTATTATTATTATTATTATTATTATTATTATTATTATTTACCTGTTGTTGATACCTTGTTTTTTATTGTTATCATTATCGTAATCACCGATTCTTTTGTTGCATATGAAGATGACTGATTTTTTTACCTTTTTATTTTTTAATCTTTCTTGATTTCCTGCCGCTGTATATAAAATAAAATGGGCTTAAATTCTGATATAGGTTTGAGAAGTAAGACTAACGATAACAGTAAGGATGAAAATGGAAATTAAGTTACCGATATGAAATGAATTTAAAGATATGAAGAATCACGATGATAAACGGAAAAGCATTCATATTGACCAAGAAAAGTATTCAGGTGGTGAAGAAGAAGGAAAAAGAACAAAAGCATTATAAGGCATAATCTGACCTGTTTTCACGCACCATCTCATTTCGACTGCAACGCGCGCTCACGTAATGATCACAACACGCTATCACGCGGAATTAGCTCACATCACACCAGCGTCTGCGATTTTCTCTCCGCCCGCTTGACCTTCCGTCGCAATCTACAAGTACAATCGATAACAGGCCGTTGATGGAGCGGATTGCTGTGCGTAATCATTACTCTGTGGCCGAGATTTCCTCGTTTGGTTTGAATACAGCGGCAGGGTTTGTACTCGCAATTCAAATGGCTTTCGCGTGCTTTAAAGAATTTTTGTTTAGCTTCCTAGGAATTTTACGATGTTTATTTTAACAAACTGAAGTAGTTTTCAAATGTTACCAACCAGATTCGTTTTTTTTATAACAACTATGATGGTCAGTGTTGTGGTAGATAACTAGATGGTTAAACGATACGATTTCTGCTCAGCTTTCAAGTAGCCTGAAGATACTTTTTCAAAACTGAGTATATTATTACAAATCATGTTAGCTTTTAAGGACTCACAATATTCAGCGTCGTCGAAGATAATTAGACATTTCAAACGGAAACGCAGATATGCAGAGGAACCTTCGGTCTTTTTTCCCCTTGGAAAAAAAAAGCAGCAACGTTGAAACGAGCAAGGTACATTGAAAAAAGAAATGAAAGAAAAAAAATAGGGCGAAGACAAAGGAAGATATAAAAGACCGTCTACCGCGACAGGCCAATACCACCTTTAACAGCTAGTTAGCATAGAGTCGTGAATGGCTTGGCAGGAGGCCCTCTTTAAAAAAAGGCCCCAAGACGGTAAATTACCGATACAAACGATATAGGAGTGGCTCCGGCCGCTCATAACAGAGGGCCAGGGGAAAACGGCTCGCCGAAATCTGATAATGTCCCCAATATTTATGTCTCTCTGGGGCCACAGTCGCTGATGTATCGGAACGGTGGATGGTGGGTAGGGAGGAGAGGGGTGGAGGGGAGGGATGTACCCCTGGAGTTTATTTAGCTTAGAGGGTGTAGGGTTGGGGAAGGAGGTGCCGGTCTCATTGGGCGGGTTAGGGAGCAGGGTGTGGGTTTAATGACTTGGGTGTTGGGGTGGGGGGAGACGTTTCTCATACGGTGGGCGTTGGGAAGGGTATCATGGATATCAGAGGTGGGGTGGGATGTCAGGTGTAGGTCAGTCGCGGGAAGGAGGAGGGGTGAGAGATTGAGTGAGGGGTTCTGGTATGGATCTTATGGTATGGTGCTAGAGGATGGGTATGGGGGCGGGGCGGGTATGAGTAGGATCCTGAGGGATTGGGATGGAAGGGGTTGCTGCTAAGATTGTGGGTGGTGGGGCAGCTTTGCAACAGTCCGGACTGGAAAGAGAATTATTGCATTTTCTAAAGAGAGCAAAAGGGTTGGAATGCTTTCATGATTTTTAGAGAGAACAATGCGCCTTACGCAGTGTAGTGTCTGGGTATATACATGCCCATATGCGGAATTTGCATGAATACGAAAGGAAACTGGGGAAGAGAGATAGAGAGAGAGAGAGATAGTATTTCATGTTTGGTTTCACGTTTTTAAAATCTCGAGGAATTTAAAGTGCCGCAAATGATAATGAGGAACTTGGAAAGAATGAAAATGATTTGAATAAATAAATAAATAAATAGATAAATGATTGAATGAACTGAAGTGCCGCAAATGATAATGAGGAACTTGGAAAGAATAAAAATATGGTTAAATAAATAAATAAATAAATAAATAGACAAATAAATGATTGAATGAACAAATAAATACAACTAAAAAAGTGAACGAATCAAATATAGGAAAGTGTAGCTAAAATATATATAAAGATAATTTAGAAGAAAGTTGAAGCTAGCGAATAAGTAAAAGCGCGTAAAATTTCATCACCCAAATCTAACAGCCGGGCAGGCCATTAGATGAAAAGCGACCCGTACATAAACGAACTGAACTACGTCTAACGAGATAGCTTATCTGTGATTAACGTCCGCCTCGTTGGCCGAAGACAGCCCCGTTGATCGGCAGAGTTGAGGAAAGAGTTGCCATAAAAAATGCATTGTGTGAGGCAGCAGTTAAGTATTATTTTTAGTTTATACCTGGTTTTCCACTTTCATTTTGTGACCGAAATAGATATGGATATGTATACAACTGAATAGCATGCCTTCGTGATTGAAAAGGTTATGGATGTGTATGCTGATCAATTATTTCTGATATCTTTTGGTTCTCTCAAGACAAATGTATGAGGATGACAGTAAAATGTAAGGCGAAAGAAAATAGTTTTAGGACTAAAACACTGTATATCAAGAGCAAGGCAAAACAAATGCAAATATATAATACCAAAGACTTATAATAATGTTAATAATAATTGCAGTAGTACTAGATGTTGACCAATGTTGACATTTTTAACAAACTTTAGGCATATAGTGCTAAAGGCACTGGGTCACATCGATGCCCAAAAAGCCCAGTAAAGTAACTTTGTAAAGATTTCATAAATAGAACAAAAATTAATCCTACTTGTTAAATTGATTTCACCAGTATGATTCAAAATATAAGTCGACGATATAACATGAAACTTAGTGCGTAGGAGAATCTTATTATGCACTAAAGCTATCAAACACTAACTCAAAAACGAAGAAAACTGTATAATGCTGTATGAGCCGCGGCCCATGAAAGTTTCAGCCACGGCCCTGTGGTGTCCTGTCGTATAGCGTTGCGAGACGCACGATTATGGCTAACTTTAACTTATATAAATAGGGCGTGGAGGCCAGAGGGGCTGCAATTTGCAAGGTTTGATGATCGGAGGTGATGATCAACACACACTAATGCAGGCAGCACTTAGCTCAGTAGTTTTTAAGATCTGAGGTCTACAGAAAAAATGCGGACGAAAAAGTGCGGACAGGAAAAAGTGCGGACGGACAGACAAAGCTATTTATCTCAGTAATTTTTCTTTGTTGCGGAAAACTAAAAAGGAGGCAAAATGGAGAAGATGAAGAGCTTAAAGAAGCCAAAAGATTGATAATTTAGGAGGAAAGGTTGGAAATATAGAAAACGAAAAAGATAAGCTGGATGAAGATTTGCATGGAACGAATGAGAGATAGCAAGGGAAAGCCCAGTCGGCGATTGGAATCAGTATTCAAGCCTTCCATTCTCGGAAACCGGAACAGAAGAGAAGCAGGAGTGAGATAAGAAATATGAGAACAGGTAAAAAAAGGTACAGTAAAATGACTAATAAAGTATGGGAAATGGTCAATAAAGAGCAACAGTTGCTCAATAAGTTTAATTCTTAAAGGACTGAAGTTAAAGAGTTAGACTGAAAACATCGCCGAAAAATATAATGAGTCTAGATAAGGAATAAGTCAGTAGGAATAAAATTAACGAACAGAAGGAGAGATGGCAACCGTGAAAGAATCAGCTGATCAGTAGATGAGAAGGAATCTCCTAATCATCAATGAATGATATCTTGTTCAAAGACAGGAATGAATAAAGTTACTGGTTCTACTAGACATTGAAAGGTGATTTTCGGTCTATCACAGTAAATTTCAATGTTTGTTGCTTTGGTATATTTTATATTGCTGCTTAGAAACGTCAAGGCACAGGTGTTCCAAAAATATAAATATCTGTTGACAGTTTATCAATAATATTACGAAAATGGTATAAAGATAGTGTTACCTAGCTTGCACACACACACTGACACAACCTCGCTTACTTTCTCGCTTCGTCAGTGTGAGTGCCAGGGGAGCGAGCGCGTGTATACATTTTATATATATATATATATATATATATATATATATATATATATATATATATATATATATATATATATATATATATATATGTATTTAAGACGTTTTCTCGTGTGCATGATTTTGTAAAATAAATTTAAATTACGAAATAAAGCCCATTGAAAACTATATGCATGTTTGTGTGTGTATAATCACATCTTGATTCTTCATGAAAACAGTAGTTCATTATGCATTCTTATAATAAATGTGTACGTATACTACATATGACACCGATTCCTGCCTCATACCAAAGAAATTGTAACTTGAACATCCATGGATCTGTATACTGAAAGCTCTTTCTTAATCAGTTATTTAGTTATTTTTAAAAGAACGAAGAATAACAGTTCTGTTACATAACAATTATGTTATGTAAAATCTCTCTCTCTCTCTCTCTCTCTCTCTCTCTCTCTCTCTCTCTCTCTCTCTCTCTCTCTCTCTCTGTTTTATGAAACCGTCCTCTTTTAACGTAGTATCATAACAATTTAGCTGAAGTGAAGGGACAATTTTTCTTCCAGTCATGTTATTATCATATTTAAGCAAGATCACTAAAAAGCATTAACGTTTTTGTCGTTGTTATTATCGTAGTTGCTGTAAGGGATATTACGCTGCCTCCTTCAGTAACCACTATCAATACCGTCCCCTAACTAAGCAAGTATATAAAGAACAGCCCACAGAAAGCTGCCCCCCTTGAAACCGGCCATTTAACAAATGGCTTCATTAATCTGTTTGGAATAAAAAGCAAGGCAGACAAGGGGAGCCCAAAGCCAGCAATTATTTTATTTTGCCGTAAATTTTACCCCCGCAGTTGATGAAAGATAAAAAAATAAAGGAATAAAAATGGGAATTTATCTCCCGGTCGTATTTCTGCATAAAGCTTTTACAGGTTCGTTTGGGTAATTACAGAGGTCCCCTGCCTCTAACTGCCAATTAAAAAGCCTTCTTCTTAGCTAGTTGGCTCCGGGTGCACCGTAAATATTGTCTCGGGATTTTACTCGAACGGCCGAAAAACTTACAAGGTGCTTTTGGAGTGTTGCGTGCTTGGATATATTGCTCAAGTACATAAAGTTTCATTTTCCTCACCGTCACTTTCTCGTCCTCTCATTCACGCATGCGCTCACACACACACACACATACACACACACACAAGCAAGAAGCATATTCGTATACGCAAATAAGAAAGATTGTATCATATCCCTTATCCCCAAGCCCCTCTTGTCTCTAGACTCATTAAATATACATATTCATTTAATAGAACATATAATGACAAAATTCTTCATTCACGAAAAAAAGTCTTTTTGCTTGTGTGACATCATGAGAATTGAAGAGAGAGAGAGAGAGAGAGAGAGAGAGAGAGAGAGAGAGAGAGAGAGAGAGAGAGAGAGAGAGAGAGAGAGAGAGAGAGTCAAGTCACAAACTGTCGTAAATGAATCCAGCCTTTGAAAAGTAGTTCTAAACCTACCTATGACAGCAACGAGTCAGGTAATGAAATGAAGTTAAGCATATTTAGAAACACAACTCAACCTGAATTAGGTTAAATACAACTTTGGGAGGAAAGAGGAATTTGAGGTAGGGAGGATTTTTATGGGGGTAGGAGAATGGGGTGGGGTTGGTTTGGGTGGGGAGGTTCGTACTAGGTTCGAGATGGGTTGGGGTTAGGGTGAGAAGCCATGAGTTCTCTTCTCAGACGATGGTCAGCAAGCCTGTCAGAAATAGGGCCTTTTAATGATACGCCTCGCTGGCATGTTTGTTGCCTTAGAAATCAAGATATATTGCTCTCTCTCTCTCTCTCTCTCTCTCTCTCTCTCTCTCTCTCTCTCTCTCTCTCTCTCTCCCGTTCCTAAGGTGACCTTGGAAATTGAGATGATTTAGTGTTCGGGGTATTTCTGATGATACGGTTAGATCAAAGCCCTTTTGATAGAAGAAACCCTGCTATATTTCAGAGGGGATTATGCCATATACGGTATACGTTTTCTCCTGTTAGTTTCTATCGTGATTTGTTAGCTAACCTCTGATTTGGGGAGCGTGGATACCGCCTCAGTTTCTATATAGCTACCTTGCAATGCTTGGAAAATTTGCAGCACATTATTAAAGATGAACCCTGTATCTAAAGTATTTTATTTACACATGCGCACACGTACACGATCACATATTGTGGTCGATAATAATCACGTACGCATCTGGTAAAAAGTGACCAGCCGATTCTAAATATGCCATCATATATTTGCTATGACTAAAATCGTACAAAACCCATCAGAAATTAAGCACCACGAAATCGCACAACGATGCTCGTGTGGGGAGGAGAGGTGACAACGAGCCAAGTCATCAACCTTCAAATCGTGAAGAGAGAGAGAGAGAGAGAACACGTAAACAATAGCTGTAGGGAAGACAGGAGGACTCTAAGAGCCAGATCTCCTGCTAAAATAGAGGAAAAAGAAGACTGCAACGGTTGGTTGATCGCTACCACAGTGTAGGACTTGCGCTGTCAGTCAGGTACTAAAGTCATTGCCTATTTTTTTTTGTTCATTTTTGGGCTTGCACGAGCCTGCTTTGTCTACTAAAACACCACTCGTCAGTTTCAATGACGAGGGAGAGAGGGAGGGGGATGTTGAATCCCGTATTCTGTTTGGCTATCGTCAGGCGCTATATTGCTTTTACGATTCATTTACATCTTAATAATTTTTCTTAAAAAATTGTGACCGTGGTGGTGATTTTAACGCTCTGGTAAAATTCAATGTTAAAGTTACTTTTCTTATTCAGTGAAATCTACAGTCTACTTTTGTTTCATATGAAGAACTTTGGTATCAGCCTTCACCGAACAACAAAATGCTTGGTACATATTGTCGAACTATGAAACTTAACCCTAATGGATCATCACATTTCTTTCTGCAATTTCGCCCGTTTCAGACTTTCGGTCAGATTCGTGAACCTAAATTGTTGCTATCGGTCAAAGGAAAAATATGCAGCGTTAAAATTATAGACTATTAGATGAAGTAAGCCACACCCATTTGAGAGAGAGAGAGAGAGAGAGAGAGAGAGAGAGAGAGAGAGAGAGAGAGAGAGAGAGAGAGAGAGAGAGAGAGAGAGAGAGAGAGAGATTAGTTGGACTCGGACCACATCATCTTATAACCGAGAAAACTTTTGTGCTTCAAAAGAATTCGTTAAGAAAACGGGATTTTGAGAATTGCTTCTAAGAAAACGACACTGGATTTAATGGGAAACAAAAGAAGATTTGGTCTGCCAGCCGTGTAATTTTTTTTTTTTTTTTTTTTTTTACGGAAAAGTCTTGAATGAGAGGTCTAGAATACCTTATTTCGTTGGTATGGTTTCTATGAACAGCTTATAGAAACACAATAAAGGATCTACTTCGTTAGATCTGAAAACATCGTTATCTCTATTAGGCCGAGACGAACGTTAATTGCAGTTAAAAGTTAGCGTTTCACGTTGAGGATAATTATAATGAACTGGAACATTAATTTTCCGCTATCTTGTCATAATTTCGGTTCATTGAACCTCAAATTTCATTATCCAAATTCCGTACGTACGCATATCAAGCCGTCTTTTTTCATGATTCTGAATTAATTTGAAAATTCTAATGGCAAATACTTGTTGATAATTTTGCATTTTTCATGTTTTTAAAAAAACAGATTGTTTATTAACCTGTTTCGATATATAATCTTATTTTATACTATTGATAAAATAGTATAAATATAGTACATTTTGTTTGAATGTTGAGTTGAGCACTTCGCCAAAGATTTCGTTCACTGGTAAAATAGATTACCAGGAATAGTACAAAATATAGAAGTGCTCGAAATATATAGTTGTAACGTTCAAAAGTGTTTTATGGGCCTTTTTTATTCTTGTATAATTATAATACTATGGTATTACAGTAAAGACATTCATATATATATATATATATATATATATATATATATATATATATATATATATATAGTGTCTGTGCATACGTACATATACGGTATATTTAAAATGTGTATATCTGTATATCAACTGACTTACTGGTACCATATCACACTTTCTTAACCAGTCTCAATATCTTACTTGTGTGTATTTATATATAATATAATATACTGTAAAAAGAAAAAAAATAAAAGGCAATAGATCGATTTGCAAGCGCTGGGTCTTTTTTTCATACCTTTCTCAACTATTTTATTTCTTATTTTTCCTCTCTCTTTTCTCTCTCTTCTCTCAGTATCTATCTTTCTGAGTGAGATTTTATTTTGACGATTTCTGTTTGGCATGATTTCTATTGCTTGGTTAACTTTAGTTTTTATGTTCCTTTTTTACTTTATATTATTATGTATTTTAAAGTTTTGTCAATTATATATAACTGTTTAATACTTGATTTAGCAATCGGTATAGTTTCTTACTGTTTTTTTTATTTTTGTAATTCCATAGATAAGACCCTGATGATGGGAAAAGTTACGTATTCTATGAAAGCTCGGCTGTGCCTCTGTTAATTTCTAAGAAATAATAATGTCTGAATTTAACTAATGTCTCTGGCTATCCTGTTCTCCGTATATATATATATATATATATATATATATATATATATAGTATATATATATATATATATATATATATATATATATATATATATTATATATATATATATATATTTGTGTGTGTAAGGTGGTAACTGTCTTATCATGATGAGAGAAATTTTTTGCAGTGATCACAATATATAAATTATCACTTGATCTTTAATAAACTGTCGATGATAAAAATAACGGGAAGCTATTATCGCAGTTATTAGCAGAGAACAGATAGACAAGACAGATTTCTACTTAACTTTCCTCTGTAAGACTGAATTCTCAAGCTTGTTAAATGAGAAGAATATATATATAATAATAAACAATAATAATGAGCAAACGAAGAGGCATTTACCTGGCAGCACACGCTTGGACTTCATCAAATCATTGATACGCATCAGGTGTTTATCCAATTGGCAAAGGTTAATGTTAATTATGATTTATTCTAATATTCATATTATAAAAGCTTTTTCAAACTAATAAATATATGGAATAAAAAAAGAAGTACTATCCGAACGATATATTTCGTAAAGTTATGCAATGTATTATATCGTGTTAGTATACTGTAAATGAGTTTCCTTTCACGCGATAAACACTTTTAGAGAGTAAAATAATGAATCCATCCTTTTATAAATATGTATACTGGCGGCGTATAGCTTTTTCTCGCGTCCTGAAAACGTAACAGCCACTCGAGATAAGGAACAAGGAAGCATGATGATTATTAATTGAAGGTGTTGATTATCAGCTATTGCATTTATATATAAAACAATTACTGCATAGTACTACTGCATAATCTGTGTTTACTCATAATGTCATAGATTTACATTGGCTACACCATTTTCTCCTTTTTATGTTTTGGCCGCTTCTTTTTTATGCATTAATCTAGTTGGCTGTTAATTATCCATTTTTGTTCGTTTGCAGTGTTAACAGTATTGGTGACTCAGACCCCCAGGAAATGTTCAGAATGTTCATAACCATCGTTTCCTCTAAAAATTCTGTATGTTACAGAAAATTCTTTGTGTACTGAAAATCAACCAAGTGACTGAAGTGAGAACCCCTTACAGAGTTCAGGCTAGGTTCAGGCCACTAGAAGAACCAAAAAGTTATGACAAAGGTTTTACTATGCAGTGGAGGCTCCTGATTGGAGTAGAGGAAATCTACGTCACAGAACTTGCCATTGACCCATTGTCAGTCACCGACTCACTGTCACTGATCGTCCAATCATTCCAATGTGATATTCCAGTGTTAGAAGGTTCGAACCGTTTCGATGTTATCACTACTAAAGGCCGTTATTTACAGCTCCAAGGTATTTTTATTATTTTTGGAGAGTATATGATAACATTTCAGAAATTATGATTCGAAGTTTTTAGGTATGCTATTTATGGTTTCCTCTATTTGTAATTGTAACTTGTAAGGACCATCGTACAGGATCTTGGTATACCCTTCCTTACCGGGCCCTATGTAAATATCGTGTACTTGAATTTTCGATAATCATTTTGAAGGCTAATTAATTCCAGTTTTAGGGCTGTTGTACTTAGCCTAGTAGGTTAACGTAACTGGTAACAAGAAAGGAGCTTTGATAGTTTTGTAAGTACGCACGGCAGTGGTTGTGCCTGGTAAATATTTCAAATTTTTTTTTTTTACACGCCGCCATATGTTAGGTTAGGTTGGTTACATCTGGTTAGGTCAGGACCTGGCACTAAAGGAAAAGTTTGTCTTGTTTGTATTCGTCCGCCAGTTTCCTAGTGGAACCTACACCACAATCTTGGCCACCTAAACTGTAGGCGCTCCTTGTGGGCACCACATCGTAGCCTTGCATGCAAGAATGCATAGTTGTTTACGGTTATCGTATATTGAATTCCTGGAAAACATACGAAATGTGTATTTTTCTCAATTTTTTTTTATGTTTTATGCAATTTTTTGAAAATTACCCCTTGCTTATATCTAGCCAATACTGTGCTGTATTAGGGTACCCCATCGGAAAACCAGGGTTTTTGGGTGGTAACCAGTTGGGTGCTATAAATCAAGTAAAATACCGGGTTTACATCCCAATGTATCCTATTTAACCCAACATGATGTATCTAAGTAGGGTTTTGCATTCTGTGAAAATTGCTTAAAAATACATTTGAAGGAACTCATATGTTTATTGCTACAGTATATAGCACGAAGGAAAGGGTAATAAATGGGATACATTCTAACCTAACCTAACCTAACATAGGGTACCAGGTCTGACTTGAATCCAAATACTTATTCTTGCCTTAGCAATGTAAATCATAATGAAAGACTTAAGGATGCAACTAACCAAAGCAATGGTGCTGGATGCTACTTGACCTACCATGCTGTAAAAGGTGAATTACTGGGATGCTTTCTAACCCAACACAGGTTACAGGGCCCTAACCTAATTGGCTACTCCTGGATCCCCAATTTGCTCTGTACTGTACTTAACTTTAGTTTTAGTTTGGTGGTATAGGGCTATGGTCCACCAGTGGTTATGTACGTGTAATAATTGTCCATAGGTATACATCTGTGGCATTCAGTGAAATTGAATGCAGTAGTTTGTATTTATAACAGTAAGTTGGAAAATGTATGCAATAGTTTCAGTAGTTTACAAGTAAGGTTCACCTTATCATTGGCTATTCCCAGACCTTGATTGATACCCAGGACAGATGAAGGTATGATGTTTAGAGCCAAAGCCAGGTACTATGGTTTTTAAACCTATGTGAAGATATAAATAATATCAATGTCATAAAGTAAAATTTAATGTGTTCTACGGAAAATTAACGCAGGACGCCCTCTTCAGTACCAGTCCCTCAGGGATGAGCTCAAAAACAAACAAAAGATGGTTCATTTCTCAAATTCTCTCCTTAAGTTTTCAAGTTATCTCACTTGTACCGCAGTATAACTCCCTTATCTATATTGTTGAGTCAAACAGTTAGTGAGCAATAAGTGATATCTCTATTGAAGACCTTTTTCTTCTCTAACAAGATATTGTTACAGATGCAAACTACAGTATTTGCTGTTTTGGTTTTTGTATTTTTTATTCTGTGATATTGTCCCTTGACAAATTTTGTGTTGCCCTCTAGCAGTTTTCCAGCACTGTGAAAGGACTTCAGAGGACAATTATTGTCAGTTTATGGTGTCGTCATTTGCTATATTACGGTAATTAATCTGATGTAGATCCGCTTTTGATTTCACCTTTTGAGGAATCATTCCAAGCTGTCTTCTTCAGTGATGGCCTTGCCATCTTGATCTGTTGTGTGTTGGTTTGTTCTCTACTACATTACCCTACACCTGAATAAGATTTGTTTAAGGATTATTTGAATAGACATTTTATTTCTTTACTTATATGTTATCCAGATTTGTATGAATGTCAAAAATACATGTATTAAAGGGAAAAACAGAGCTCTCAGCCTTATCCTAATCTCTTGAGGTAGCATCTAGCCTATGTGGTAGTAAATTTTCTGACTATTCAGATTTGTTTTTAGTGCATTACTGGCCATTCAAACAACATAACTTACCACCCTATTGTTTGGCAAATCTGGGAATGGTAATGTTGGCTAGCATCAAAATTTCAATCCGTCCAGTTCTGCTGAGTTCCTGCTCACATAGTTATCCAAAGTCATCAACTTGATGACCGAGAAGCAAGAGATGTGATTACAAGAGACATCATTACATTCCACCACATTCCTCATACTGAGGTTATTTGATCATGCTGTAAGGGTAAATTGGTTTTCCCCAACATTGACCAACAATATAAAGTACAAAAAACAAGGTAACATATTGATCATTGGCCATCAAGCTATCACCCTAATTACAAAAGAGAATTTATCTTATTCTGACTAAGAATTGGTCATACTCGATTTACACACTGGTTCCTTTTGGAGGGGGCCCCTGCACCATTCTGTGTGCACTGTGATTTTCCTCTCACAGTTGAACATATGTTAGCTGTGAACAGGCTGTAGCTCGGCAAAGCCATGGACTGGTTGGCAAAGTATTGGAGACCTACTAGATCCTCATGTTGACTCCCATAAATTCATGGGATATGTGCATGCCATAGGTTTTAGTTTTTTGTAAAACTATTGTGCTGGCTTTGTATGTCTGTCAGCACTTTTTTTTCTGTTCGCACTCAGATCTTAAAAACTACTGAGGCTAGAGGGCTGCAAATGTTATGTTGATCATCCACCCTCCGATCATCAAATACAGTATACCAAATTGCAGCCCTGTAGCCTCAGTAGTTTTTATTTGATTTAAGGTTAAAGTTAGCGATAATCGTGCTCCTGGCAACAGCATTAGATAGGCCACCACTGGGCCATGGTTAAAGAATCATGGGCCGCAGCTCAACAGCATTATACATACCGAGACCACCAAAAGATAGATCTATTTTCAGTGGCCTTAATTATGCGATGTGCAGAAAACTCGATTGCTCCAAAGAAACTTTGGCGCATTTTTTACTTGTTTATAATAGAATTTAAGTCCATTGAGTTTTATAGCTCACTACAACAATATGATGTAAATTTTTTGATGGTTTAATTCTATTTGATTTTAAATAGTTTTATTTGCTCATCAATGATTGAGTTCATATCTTATGTGCACTTTTTCTGAATTACCATTTTTTTTATTAAACTAAAGTATTTATTAAATTATTTTATTCAATCTTCATTACACTTTCTTTGCAGGACTGAATGACCCACTGGGTTCTAGTGCTTAGTGTTCAGTTTAAGATCCCCATTCCACTCCACTTTACGACGATGAAACTGATCAGCCTCCTAAAACCAGACGACGAATTTAAGGCCATCTACCATCGCTGATAAAGTCCATAAAGTCTTCCATGTGAGAGGCCTTTCAAGCAGCCACTGTACATATTGTAGTCAGTATACTACAAACTTAATATGCTTCATCTTCACACCTGGAGACTGTAGAGAGAAGACTTCAAGAACATGGGCTTTTCTCAGGTGCTGCTGCAGCCATCACCTGATGCTGCTGAACATCTTCCTCCTACCTTTACCAAAGTGAAGTAATTGCTGTGATTGTTACTGTCAGAGGGGCATTAATCTGGTAAATTCTTTTATTTATTTGTGTGGTTGGTGATTTCTTATACATAAGCACCAGAATAGGCACTCAGTCTCCGCAACCGTAGGTTACAGGGCTATCCTTGTGCAGGTTGTAAAACAGACAAATATGACTGCTGCATAGGATATAAAGAGACTATTGTAGGATGACCCAATTTCGTTAGGGGTACGGCTAACGGTCATGACTAAACCACCACTCAGTGTAGGTCTTTGTCCTGTGGGCACCTTTCATTATAACCAGGTGAGGATCAAACACCTTATAAGTGGCAACTCGAGGCTTTTCTGTCTGCATGTGAGCAGTAGTAGTAGGTTTTGAGCAACGCTGTTGGTTTGGTCAAGGCATGTAGTTCTTACCTACACTTGGCATATCAGAAGACTAAACTGAGCATGTAAGAATGATTGTTCATAAAGGTAAAGACTTATCTACTTCCTTGGCTTTTCAAAGGGATATGGAAACTTTGGATATTTTGAATAGAGGTACTATATCTGGCAGTGTCATTCTGCTTTTGCAAATTTTTATTTTATCAGATATCTCTTAAATGAATGGTTAGGTATTTACTCCCTAAGACTGTTGGTTGCAGTGGATCTGAAGTTTTACCAGCTGCAGTGGTGCTTTTGTCGTCTTCCTGCACTTAATCCGTCCTTTATTCATACCTCATACATATTGATGATAATTAGTCTATTAGGATTATTAGGTATTACTACGTCTCCCATCAAAGGTTATTTGCTGCCTACTCTTTGATCAACTTGCCAAGTACTGTATAAACTACTCGTACTTTCTGGATCTTTGGGTACTTAACGTACTGCCATTGAATCACTTGAGCCTTAGCTTCTGACTCAATAGAGTCCCCCTAAGATTATGAGGTTCTACATCTCTCAAAGGTTATATGATGCCTTCACTTCTGTCAACTTGCCGAGTATAAACTACTTATACTTTCTGGAGATTCAACGACTTTGTGTATCTCCAGTGAATCATTGGGGCCTTAGCTTGTGACCCGTATAGTCCCCAAATGATCTTGATCCATTGGGTTTTTTAATATAATTTGGAATTCTCAACTCCTTGACTGTCCTCCTAAATTGCAATTAAGGTCCTGGAGAGCACAAATTGTGTATGATGGCATTAGAGAAAGTGAATGTGGGCATGATAGGCTGTATAAAAAAGGTAGTTTTGTTTTTAAATTAATGTAATTCTTCAGATTTCATATTACTTGAAGTTAACTGACTTGAAAGTTTGATATTGTTCATCCTGACCATACATTGGTAGAAATTCTGCATTAGTAGGTAATTTACTGGCAACTGGAATATGACCACAATTCAGCTCTTTGACTAATGAAGGAGACTTAGAGTTGAACTAGACAGTTTATAAAAGGATCTGTCAAGTGAATGTAGTCCTTGGTTCGCAATCACTTCTAGAGCAGTTAACTAGGGTTATGATAAAATGAATTTTGCCATTAGTGGCTGTTCATTTTCATTGTAGTCTCATTCATATCACAAGGCTTTCTTTAGCACTTTACGCTTTGTGTGGTAACTTGTGGATACAGTGATGGTTTTAACTGTGCTTGTAAACATGAATTCAGGACTTTTTGCTTATATATATAGCAGATTCAAATTTTACAGCAAAAATCAGAGTTGTAATCTGTTCTATAGTACATATAAAAGCTAAAGCTACACAAGAATTATATGCTAAAAAAATTGCCTGTAGCCATGAATATTATTTTAATTAGTTAACCAGACCACCGAACCCAAATATTTAGCTATAAGAGGGCTGGCCTTGTAGACATGAGTAGCTAACTATTCCCGTAGAATCTCCCAAGTTTCCATTACAGCTCTTAAACTTCGTTATAGGTGACATCTTGATAGGGTTATTTATTGTTAGCATCTGCAACTCATGTATGTAAGGTACTTGTGCAATATTAATAGCAGTTTTCGTGGCTCAATTTTTTATTTGCCCAGCTGCCATGAACAATGGCTGTTCTTGTCTGTGGTATTGTAATGATAAATTATTTACCTGTGGCCATATAGCGGAAATGCCATATGCAAAAATTTGGTGTCTTTTAAATATAGTGCTTTCTTATTTTCCATCAGTGCAGATTTTGTAGATACACTATATTTATTTTGTTATTTATACCTAATAGTAGGTAGAGGGTGTAGATGAATTACATTGCTTTCGGAAGTGACAGGGTCATTATTTCTTTGAAACTAGACATTACAGTTAGTTTAAGTAGTTTTACTAGTGATATTTATTTTATCAGAGCCAGTAGAGTAATCTGTTAACTTTATAGCCATTTCCAGTTTACAACACACTTTTGTTTCAGACATAATCTTTTAATGTAAATACTTATTCTTGGAAGAGAAGCAGTGTTTCGAATGTGGAATAGCTGTTGACTGTAAACAATTTGTTGGCACTACCCACTCTCTTGTATTTCATGCTTCATTGCAGTTTGATTTATTTAGAAAAAAACCTGTCCTATGTCTTCAGTACAATCTCTCTCTCCTGTTCATACAGCATTGCGAGGCATTATCATTAGAGCCATTAAACTTTTTTACTCCTGTGTTCTCTAGATTACTTAATACAGTTTTGTCCAAGGGCTTATTATCTCATTCTGTGTCATACTGGAGAATGAAAACTTTTGCTTCCTTCTTTACATTTTTATGGGTAACATGGTGGGCTACTAAATGTAAGCTACTGTACATATACTCTTGGGAGGTTTCTGACTATTGATTCATATCTACAGGGTTTCTAATGTGGTATGTACTACTATGAAATATAAAAGAACTAAGGATGCCCGCAGTGAAGGGATTAATATAATAAAATTACTTACAGCAGTACACGTACGTACAAGACTTTATGACTACAAAGTTTGTGTAGTAAAGTAACCATGCTAAAAGTTACAGCTGCAGGTTAGCCTCATGCTACAAGGAATTTTTTGCAGTAACTTAAGGTTGACTGAGTTTAACAATCCTGTTTATTAATGAGATCACTTTCATAGCATGTTTCTTTTAAGTAACCATTTGTGGTATATAGTTTATATAGAATCATGTGCATGGTATCGAAGTTGTACTTTGATTTACTATTCAATTCCTAGCAAGAAAAGTTGTAGGTTATCATGATAGATTGTTTGCAGTGTCTGTTTGTTCCCTTCTAACACTTTTTTTTATGGCCATTTGACTATATTGGACAATGTATTGTACCTATAAATATGTACCTATGTACTAATGTACTGTATATATAAATAGGTACATATTTATAGGTAAAGTCCTTTGGCACATTACAGTATTTAGATGCAAGTTGCTTTAAAATAATTTTGTTGGTTACATGGATCTTATAAATGAAGCTGAATTTATTTCTGATGATGCTTAATTTACAGGCTTGTGCTCTTGCATTTGGTGTGATTTCAAGTTTATGGTCAGCAAGAAAAAGATTAATACTGTCTGGTTCACATTTCCTCTTCATATCCACTAGCTGACTAACTTGACAGCAAGCAGTTGCTAGCAGCCTTTCATCTCCTACAGTGTCGAGAATAAATACGTGAAGTTTGGGCTGTATGACTGTGCTGTCATCAGGAAGGCTGTTCACATGTTGCCAAGATCTGTGCCAAGATCTGTAAGCCATGTCCTCTTGCTGTGTCTGGTTTATGTTTTGGACTCTGCAGTACACTGTAAGTTCTGACAGTGTTCATAATTCTTGGTTTAACTAAACCCTGAGAACATGCAAGAAAATTTTACATACATATTGGTGTTGGGTAATGAAACAAAATTAAGGTCTGTGTACAATTGTAAATACTTAGGAAACAGATAGTTTTTGAAGGTTAATGTAGTAAAATGTAGTGTATTACAGTATCCTTTATTGATTTTGGACTCCCTTGACTACAGGAAAATTGGAAGAGTTTGTAATGGTTGATTAAGCCTTAGTCAAGCCATGTTTGAACTTTGATCATCTTTATGGCCAGTGGTTATTCACTGTGATCATCTTTATGGCCAGTGGTTATTCACTGGTTCAAAGATACTTCTGTCCGCAATAAGCAGATTAACTACAGAATCAAGGTTAGTATGAATACTATTGGGTAACCTTGAAATTTTAATACAGTTTAACTATTGATACACTGTAATAATATATAAAATCTTCATTTCTGTATTTAAACTTCTTGTATCCAGTTGATCATTACTGTATTTAAAATTCTTGTATCCAGTCCACATACACTGTGGAGAAACGGTGTAAATTACTAGAGACAGTTGAATTACTTTTAGTACCTTCAGTGGAGGAACTGGTCATGAATTACTTGAGTAAATTATACTATGTACAGTAGGTATTCTGGTCTTGGTTTATTAGTCTGTTCAGTTAATTCCTGACACTATTTAAAAGATACATGAAAAACTAACTGTTTCTGGAAGAATGGACCCCATATCATCTGGTTATAATATATTCATAGAAATCTTTATGCCAAAAAAATTTTTTGTTTTTCCACAGGGTACTTCAGATGAAGGAAAAAATGAGCAGTACACTTGAAAACTCCATTTCAGGTATTTGTACAGGATCATACCGAGACTGGTGGCTTGCCACTCCACAATCAGGCTGCAATAATCTGGAGGAAGCATTTGAAAAGGGTGATTACTATAAAATGGTAGAATTTGCAAAAATTTTGCCCTTGAAACATGCTGTAAACAGTTTTGAGTAACGAGTAATTAACTTAGTTACACAAAGAAAGAGAGGGATAATGTTATTGCAGTTCCCTGTTTGGGGTTTCAGTCTAAACCAGTGGCTGTACAAATGTAGAGACAAGCTTACATTAACCATGTAAAAACTGGGTATGTCATACCTCCTTTCTCTCCCATGACATGGAAATCTGAAGAATCCTTTCACTTACATATTACAATGTAATTAGGTTTCTCATGTAACATGCTGGACATAGCCACTGGAATTCAACAGCTTGGGTTGATTTTGTCTATTTCGATATTGTGTGTCATTCAACAGCTCCCCTCTGTTAAGTCTTATGTTGACTTTTGTCCATTCTTCCAGTATTCTCTCTTAACTTCCCAATGCAGGTCAACAGCTCCCCTCTCCAGTAGTCTTGTGTTGATTTTTGTCCATTCTGCCAGTATTCTCAATGTAGTACAACAGCTCTCCTCTGCAGTTGAGTTTTGTGTTGACTTGTCCATTCTTCAGTCCATTCTTCCAGTTATCTCCATTAAGTCTTACATTGATAATTGTCCATTCTTCCAGTATTCTCAGTGTATTTCAACAGCTCCCCTCTCCAGTTAAGTATTGTTAATATTTGTCCATTTTTCCAATAAGCTCACTGTAATTCAACAGCTCCCCTCTCCTATTAAGTCTCGCGATAGCTTTTTTCCATTCTTCCAGTATTCTCACTGTACATCAACAGCTCCCCATTCTATCAGTATTCTCACTGTAGTTCAACAGCTCCCCTCTCTAGTAAGTCTTGTTGCATGCCCATTTTTCCAGTATTCTGGTAGACACTAGAAAAGGACAAAACCAAATATCAAAAGCTGGCATTTAGTCATGTACTGTATAAAAAGTGAGTATTAAACTTGCAAAACTTGCAAAGCTTTTTATTTTTTATTTTATTTTTTTTTTTTCACCATGCTTTATATTCCTGGCGTTTTTTTTTCACCATGCTTTAATTTATATTCCTGGCGTAAGTGCATGATCAAGTTACTACAGTATTGCACGAGGGTCTAGGGTAGAAAAGTTAATTTGGATTAAAATCCCACCTTCATTCCATAAAACCAAGCATTGAGTACAAAAGCTGAACATCAAATCGTGCACAAAGTAACTTCATCTTCGTAAAGAATGGCATGAAGCATGCATTCAATGCTTGGATCCTGTCATAATGATATCCACACAGAAACACGCTCTTGCAAGACAGACCTGTGGAATATAAAAAAAAAAATTAGATTTCATTTACCCAAAATTCTCTATTAAGCACTGTATTGAAAATACACAAGGGGACTTACGTTGAAACTTGACTGCAAATATAGTTTCAAGGAAAGTTTTTTTTTTTTTTTTTTACCAGATAGATACATGTAAAAATTACTCTCAATAGTAAAATTAATGAAATGTTGATAACACCATTATGATTCTTGCAAAGGTCAACAGGTTTGATGTTCTTCCAACCATCTATAGGGAGTTGAAATAAGATGTATTCTCATGATTTTCCTTTATACACCTGTAAACATTATGTCCTACCTTAAAAATGGTCAACCATTATATAAAATTTGAGTGAAAATCCACTCTGCCACATAGAGGAAATACCTATGACTGAGTAAGCGACAAGCAGACATAAATGGTCTCCTTTTATGTGCAACTATTCACGACGGCCTCCCTTTGACTGAAAATTCCTTTACCTTTGTAGGAGAAAGAAAATGTAACAAGAGACACTGACTGGCATGCAAGATTGTCTACCTTTCTACTCAATTTGGCTTAAAATCCCTTCAACTTTGTAGGAGGAATTGCACTGACAAGGCACCACACACTGAATTATAGACATGATCCCTCTTCATTAAGTATGCTGATGATCTACCTTAAGAGTCAAGTTTACTGACTTGAATAAAATGACAGAAGAAAGCATACTGACTACATTTATACAAGGGTTTATTACATAAGTTTATAAAGCCCTAAGTTTAAATGTGTCCCCTGAGGGGTCCCATTTCTCTTTCAAACTACGGTAATATGATTGGTGAAATGCAGATAATATTATGGTTCTTGCGAAGGTCAATAGGAGGTTTGACTGAAATTCCTCAAACAATTTAAAGGTAGTTGCTATGACAAAAAGTGTGAAAGACTGGTAACTCTCTACATGTGCAAAAACTTTGTCCTACCTTAAAAATGGTCAACCTCTGGGCAAAACTTGCATGAAATCCCTTCTGCCTAGTAGGGGAACCTGCCATGACGGGATAATTGGCAAACATAGAAATTGTCTCCCTTTATGCACATCATTGCATTATGGTCTCCCTTTGCCTCAGATTTAACTGAAATCCATTGAACCATATACAAATATAGTAGTTGGAAAATCAAGGTAGAGTGAGACACCAACACACAGACAGACAACCTCCATTTGCGTATATCTATGCATGCTGTCTCTTGTGTACCAAAGGTTGACTGAAAATCCCTCCACCTAGTAGAAAGAAAATGTGACAATTCACACTGACTGGCATGCAAGGTTGTTTACCTTTGTACCCAACTTGGCTGAAAAATTCCTTCAACTTTGTAGGAGGAATTGCAGTGACAAGGCAACACACACACTGAATGATAGAGACATGACTTCATATATGCTGATGGTCTACCGTGGCAAGTTTGACTTAAATTCCTTTCCACTATAAAAAAGGAACTGCAATGGCGAGGTAAATGTGATAGACACTGATGAATAGACAAGACAAACAACCTTCCCTCTTCCACAAATATGCATGATAGTTTACCTCTGTACTTAATTTGAATGAAACACTGGCTGCGTAGCTGGTGTGGAAGAGAATACTGTATAGAATTTAGGTCAAAGGCCAAGCACTGGGACCTATGAGGTATTTCAGCGCTGAAAGGAAAATTGACAGTAAGAAGGTTTGAAAGGTGTAAAAGGAGGAAAACCTTGCAGATGCACTATGAAACAATTGTTAGAGAGGTGGAAAGTCAGATGGAAGAAAGAGAATATGAACGGGTATGGTAAAAGTAATGAAATTGTAGTTGTGATGACAAAGCCTTTGTGACAGATGTGCTCCTTGCTCCTTTTACACTTGATGACAAAGCCTTTGTGACAGATGTGCTCCTTTTACACTTATCTATGCAATATGGTCTACATTTTCCAAGTTTGATTGAAATAACTGCTACTGTAAAAGTAGCAATAAGGTAAGCACGACAAGAAAGAGAGAGAGGGTGACAATGGATGGAAAAACTATAATCCCAAATTTGTCAGTAGTGACCTGAAAATCACGAATGCATATACAACTGTAATTTTGGTCGTAAGGGGTTAAAAGCCTTCTAAAGGTAGGGAGGTCATCCTGCTCATTATTCATAATCAATCCAAGAAGACTAAATGTGGTTAGTCGAGTTCTACTATGAAGACAAACAATCTATGCAGGTATTGCCCTGAAGACAAACAATCTATGCAGGTATTGCCCTGAAGACAAACAATCTATGCAGGTATTGCCCTGAAGACAAACAATCTATGCAGGTATTGCCCTGAATACAAACAATCTATGCAGGTATTGCCCTGAAGACAAACAATCTATGCAGGTATCACATTCTGACCTGACAATTTATTGAAGTACAGTATCATATTCTGACTTACGACTTCTGGTGAAATGTAAGAACTCCTGTTTGTTTTTGGAGGTGCAGTTGCAGGTTAGTGAAACTCCTGAAAAAAAAAAAAATTTGTACAAAAGACTTTACAAAAGTAATATGTGAAACCATTTAATAGCAAAATACACTACAATTTTTTCAATAAAAATAAGAAACCTAATTCAAGAAAATTTGATTGTTTGATAAACATAATACGTACCAATTTTAAGTGAAGAGATTAGTACAAAACACAATGCTGTATGTTTAATTTCACATTGAGAAAAGCAGCATTAAAGGTTTAAGTCATTCATATTGCTGGAATTCAAAAAGGACTAGAGCAATTTAACAAACAGTGCCTCAGAAGATTCCTTAATCGGCATTTGTGGGTGTGCTTGCCTATGCAAGTTACAATTTCAAGGGAAATAATCTTACCTTCTTCAAGCAATGACAGCTAATAAAAGGGCTTAAAATTTTCTCGAATTTGTGCAGATGCTTGGGAACAATGGACAGAAGGCTCTAGCTGGTATTGTAATTCTAATCATTGATACACCTTGAATTATGAGTTATTTGTCTGTTACCGTTTGTTTTTTATAACTTCTAATTGTACTTTCTTGGGCATAAATGGCATTATCAAGTGTTGATTGCTTTTGAATTGAGTTTCATATGAATGACCAGAAATTGAGAGAAAAAAAAAAGTAGTCACGAATACTCAAGAACAATAATGTATAACCTTAGACCTAAGGTGACACCTAGCTGCTGATGATGCTGCTACATTAAGCGGGCCTTACCCAAGAGGCAAGTTTGAAAGTAGGCCGCCAAAAACCACCCTAAAAACTCAAAACACCCATATTATTTGGTCCCTGTACTAGTGTTTGAAGGCTGAAGAATTTTTTCACCAAATTACATTTTTTTGGATTCCTGTAACTCCCTTATAAGTACAACTTTCCGTGTCGCAAGCAGTCTCAATATCTTTGCAAGTTTTCCACAATAAGTAAAGAGTAGAAATAAGAACAGGGACACTGATGGAATGCAACAAAAAGAGAATGGGTGCATGTAATTATTTACATATGTTGGGTATAGGACATTATATACAAAGCAGCAGGAACAAAATCTATAGTAAAACAAAAATATTTGATCTAGCAAAGGAACGATGAGATCCTAAAAATAAAACTTATATCATGCACAAAGATTCATACCTGCATGACAATGCTTCCTTTGCAGCTCTTAATAAATTTGAAGAAAATAACAATCATCAGTAATACATTCACTAATGACATGTACGATGGCTTTAACAGTCACACACTGAGGCACCATCAACAAAACTCTGGTTCTTGTATTTTGTAGATTAAATCTGCAATGTGTGAAATTTTCCTCACTGAACTTCAGCACCTGAAGGATTGCATTTCAGTCATCACCCTGAAGAGAAAGAGAAAAATAATCATGCAAACCGGTGTACAACACAACGTTGAAATACACAGTATTCTGCAAATGACCATAAAAATTTTCTAAAGGCCTTTGATATTTTTCACTGTGGGAGGGCACATAACAGCTTTGAGCTAAAAGTAACTTTGGAGATTTCCATTAAACAGACATGCTTATAAGGACCACTGTCAGGTTGAAGCACAGACAGGCAGGTATGCAAGAGCTACTCAAGATCCATTTTCACAATTTTCACTGCTGCTTTAAAACAAGCAGTTATAAAGCTTGTCATGAGATCAGAAAAAAGATCACAACAATGTCGAAAAGGGAAATGAATATACAGTATTTTGCTGGTGGGAAAAGTTCTTCTGAGTAAGATTACAAGAGAAGGCTATCAAAGTATTGGAATGTGCCCCAAAGGATAGTTCAGCAAAACTTGAAAACAATTATTACTTTGGTTTCAAAGTCTGTTAAATCAAAATAAGTCAGAATAAAAGGTCTTTGAAGTTTTTACACGATGGAAGTGTGGACTAGAAAAGAGAGTGCATATAGAAGGTACGCTTATGGTTTACTGTATTGGGTATTTTGACCTAATTTTAAAAAATTTAGGTTGTAAAGCAAAACTGCAGCAGTTTGATCCATTCACTACTTAAGACAGTGAAAATGAGTGGGAGTGGTTGGACAGCAAGATAAAGATATCTAAAAGATAAAGGAGATGAAGTACAAGGATATAAAGGTGGGACTAAAAGAAAACCTTATAGTTGCACAAAGAAACAAAAGAGGCTGGATAGCAAGACTGATGAAAGGAAGTTGGAATGAAGGTAAAATAAGCAGGTAAAGCCTGAGGCCAAAGGACACTGCAAACACCATTTAGTAATGCCTACGAGGCACCACATGAGGTACAATGATAGTGCTGGCCCTCCTAAGGGAGTAAAACTTATCATGACCAGGAATAAATTTAGCAAAGGAAAAGTTCAGTCAGACAGATGCCTGAGAAAATACACTGCAGAAGTCCAGCGGTGAATAAAATGGATTTGGAGATTTTTGATCTCTTGAAATACACTGTACAGTAAACCTAATGATGGAGAACAACAACATAGTAGAAACCCAGTCCTCAACCATACCAGAACTCAACATAATCGGATTTCGACGCAAAATGTCGAGTAAATTTTCCGTCGGAGCTCGAACAACAAACCGGAATCCGACCCAATGAATCCTATGATGTTTGTAATCAAAAGTGTTTCGATCAGCCGCCAGTATATGGCGTTCTTGGTGGTGTTCTTCCCAAGTGTATTTAAAAGCATATAAAGCCCACATGCTGCTGCTGTTGTTTTCCAGTAGACTCTGTATGAAATTTACCATAAGTTAATACTGAACGTAAACAACGTTTATGTAATTAGTACTGCGATACGCTACCAGGATGGCCCTTTGGTTTGTTTACATCCGCTCATGCCACAAGCTGCCGAGTGCCGTTGTAACCTAGGAAATTTTTCTTAATTTTATGATAACAGACATACAGTAATTTGGCTTATTTTTAATACTGTATTATTAATTTACTGAAATAATCAGGCTTGTTTTTCAATATTATTAACAACAGTTTTTGTGTGTACCCGTTACAGTACATTCTGGTAGTGCCAATAGGCTACCTAGCCTAGCCTATGGCACTCGGTCTACCATTGGAAATATGGCCACACTGGTTGTAGGCCAATTTTTTTGATACAGTAAGCATTTAAAAATGTAAAAAGTCTTCTAATACGGTAAGTTATTTAACTCTGAACTTATTTAATTGTAATTTGTGTAACGTTTTATATAAAAAGGCAAGGTTGGGGTAATGACTGGTGATCAGGAACGGATTACTGTAATCCATTTTCAGTTATTTCTTATGGGAAAAATTGATTCGGAATTTGACTAAATCAAATCTCGACGCTTCTTCTGGAATGGATTGGCATCGAGGACCAGGGCTCTACTGTATTGTAATAACAGAACAATTCATGAAAAAGTTAAGTATTTGTTATCTTGGCAACTACTAAATAGCCAGTAAACAAATGCAGAAAAAAAAAATTTGGAAGTGGTCAAGAGACTGTTGAACTACTGACGAATAGAAAACAGCTTAAATCTATGATGCCTTTACAAGACCTTTACTCCTCTATGTGTTGGAGACAACGGCATTTACAATAAAACAATTTTAAAATCAGCATAACTACCAATGCTATGATGCCCTTAGCAGCCTACAAGGGAAAGATCATATTACGAAGGAAGTTCCAGAGGTATGGTGTGTAGGGGCTGAAAAATAAGAGCACTATACTAAACACCTACATGGTTTGGGCATATGATGAGAAAGGGAACAGCAAAAGTCACTGAATACATAGAAGTAGTATAAATGCAAGTAGGAGAATGAATAAAAGTGAGAGTCAGGAAACATTAAATCACAAAGGAAGCGAATGCATCATACGTCATATCTTTGTAAAGGGAAACACTGATTTATCCAAAGATGTTAAAAGCTGAACATTACCTATGAATGCCAGGAACTACAGTACAGTATTTACTGTATGATGCAGAAAGTTGCACTACTTTTATATACATTATACTACATGTAAAGTGATAAACTTACACTTAACTAAAACTAATGTGTAAATAGCATACCTAAATGGTAATGGCCAGTCGAGACAATTTCACAACCATTTATGAATTTCTGCAGTACATTACTACCCTCAGCCATAATCCCTGAAAAAAATATGTAATCAATACATGGGCTACACTATGGTCTGTAATAAATACTGTATAATATGAAAACCAATACAGTATTTTGATATACAGTAAAATAGTTTGTATTACAATCTACAATAACTAAAGAGGAAAAAAAAGAGTCTTTGTTCTGCATTTTCGTGTACCTTTGCTGTGGGCAAAATATTTTAACAAGACTATAACTTTTCACAACACTGAAAGACTATCCACATAAATTTTTCGGCTTTACAATCCCTTCACATGAACTGAAATAGCTACTAGTATTACAAGATGTTGAGCTGATCATCAAATGCAGTTACCAGAGTATGAGCAAAAGCATCCTAATTAGCAGAAATCCAGAAAAGTCTGTTAATCAGACTGTATTTGTCAGTTTGGCCTTCTGTGAGGTTACAAATCATTTGCCATTATCCTATACAACCGGGCACTGGTTACATCATCATTGAAGTCTGGTAGTTTTGGGGGGCTCTTTAGCTTTTGTTAAATTAGGCTTAGGTCTACCTTTTGGGTTCAGTGCTTTCTTAAGGCTTCTTTGGTAGCATTCAGTTTTCATTGGGTACTTCTTGCATAACTTACTGGATTTGAGATTTAAGGTCATTATTATATAAACTTGCCTAAACTTTTACTATTGTGAATTATCTAGTAGACCTGCAAGAGCTGCATCATGCTTGTTTTGAACCTCAAGAATTTTCTTTTAATCTAAAGCTTCTGCAATATTTGAGAATAGATATCTACAGAGGTTCTCCCATTTTGCAGGTTGTTTTTTTCCCCTCTTCCTAGTGATATTAGCCAAAGCTAACCTGCCACCCTCTATTTAAAAAACAAAAAAGAAATTATCACTTTTCCACTACGAGTTCTTTATTTGAGGTGAAAAACTAAGCCATGGTGTATTATACACAGAAATGTATTTATAGACATGTTATCTTTGATAACCATGCACACTTAAATTCTGAAACAACTTGCTGAACTTTAATACAGTAAAATATATTACCTGCATAAATTATGCCGAGTGTGTGTGTGTGCATCATTTCAGTTGATACTGTACACATATACCAAATGGTTAATCAATTCTGACCAATACTGAATTGAACAACTTTATACAATTTAGGGTGTGGAATTGACAGCCATACAGCAGTCTGATGTACTACAGGTCTTGCTATTACAGCAGCTGTGAATGTAATTTCTTTTCCATACTAACTAGCTAGCCTAGTCATAATGGTGCCATTCCCCATACTTATCCATTCCCATAATATTGTTTTCCATGCTATTATTGTAACTACCTCCTCAATACAAGTCATGCTACTTACAGAGGCTGTTCTTTCTGTTTGGAGGAATGATGTTATTCGATCTCAGCTTGTGCTACTTGCCAAGCATACCAGCAGTGATAGACATTGGAATACCAGTCTTACAAATCTGCTTCACTGGATTATAAAATTCCATTAAAAAAGAGCTGGAACCTATTGTGTAGGAATATTCTTCCTACTTCACTATGCAAAACCCCAGGGTTCCTTAAGCAGGTCAAATAGTTAATCTGGCCTCTACAGCTGAAGAAATCATTACCCACCATAGATGGTCAGTCCTACTCTTTAAGCAATTAAGTCTTATCAAAAGCAACAAAAGATCCTTCAGGAATCAATAAAAATGCCATTGGAAATTTTTTTTTCTAATTTAATGCCACTCAACCCTCAATTAGGTACAAGGCTATAGAAATGGTCTGACTGACTGAGCACTTTGGAAGCCATACACTTTGTCTAAACTTGCACAGAACCTATGAAGAATGACTTCCCTCTACTAGAAAGAGTCGTGAACAAAGCTGTCACACAACAGTTAATTTTGTGGGAGTTGATGGTGGTCCCCCTGGCCAACAAAAAGAGTTTTCGCTGAAGGAATACCTCAATCTCTGCTACCAAAAATAACATGGCAGTTCCCTGTCTCAACGGGATACAGAGATTAGCCAACATGAATTGCACATGGCTTAACATACCACAAATTCAATTAGATCAATGGGGCCATCCACCACACATATTGCAGTGTGTGTTTACATACCAAGCCTGTGTAAGCTTGAGAAGATATCCCAGTTCAGCAAAGGGGTCTTCACCAAGAGATTATGTTACAGCTGCCAAAAAAAAAAAAGGCTGTCTTTCCAATCACCATTCGAACTCGTGAATAAGTCTGATGTTTCTTCTCTAACTTTAAATATGAAATGTATCTGTCCACTTCAGAAAACAGTGAAAATTTCAAAACAGACTATCAGTATCTCATAACTAAAGTATTTCAGTAAAATATATCAGATTTCTGTAACTGGTACACCACCAACATTCAAAACACTGCCTTACCCATGCACTATTTACACGACAGTATGCCAAATGAAGTTTACCAAACCAGTTTATCCAAATACTACAAAATGCAAGGTAGCTTGAGAATATTCCACCCAAAATACCAGTACCAAAAGTTGCAAGAAAACCTCTTAGTTTCCTGAAAAGAAGTGGCAAGGCAAGTTACAGTAGACTGAAGCTCTAACCCAAACTTCTCCTATACCAATTTATCAAAAAACTGGAATGCAGAGGCTTGAGCGTATTCCACCTAAAATACCCATACATAAGCTGTTATAAAACTTACTTTTCTCATACAAAGTGGCAAGGCAGGTCAGACTGATGCTGTAACCCAACACTGTATTAAACTGCATAGAGCTCCATCAGATTTTGCCTAGATTTTCTGAAAACAAAAAATCTGTTGTCACCTTTTTGTTTCTTTACACACTCATGCCTCAACATTTAATATACCCATACCTCCATTTAAAATGCAAATTTTTGGCCTTGATAATTAATAACCTTTAAAATATTACAAATTTTTTCTCGAGAATTTCAATCATTTATCTTGTTTAAAAAAAAAAATCCAATTCTGTTGAATGGGTGGGTGGGTTAACCAAACATAATACAGTAAAGTTAACAAAGATTTGAACCATGCACTGCTTGAGTTTTACACACCTCGGACAATTCCTGTGTGTACTTCACCTTTCTTTTTGAGTTACCTCCACTTGAAAAAACCTCAATTTCCCACTGGGTCTCCCACAGTTGTTATAGATGAAGGACAGTGTTTGAGAAGTTTGCTGTTTGTAGTGCATATGCTTCACACAAGTGCTTGTGTGATCTTTTGTTTTTGTGTGTGCAATGGTTAATTTTTTTTAACCAATACTGTAACTACTTTACAGTAAAGTGAAATTATGATCTGGTGTGCAAGGTTACATTAGGATGAATTCCTATTTCACTAATGCTTTTTGGTGTTCTAGGTCAGGTTGGGGGGTTGGTAAGAGGATATGGCACACTAGGATACATTAAATCAGGTTAGGAATGGTGAAGTTTGGATGATTCCTTGTAACTTACAGGGTATGTGGGAGGGGGGAGGGGAATCAAAAGCTCCTAGTTGCACTATGTTAGGTTAGTGAAGATAAGGTTAGGCTATTTCCCTAATTTGCTTTGTGATGTTCTTGTTCTTTATGTGAAAAATCCCAAATGCAGGCTTTTGTGTGTTTGAGAAGAAACACTATGAAACACCTGTATGTACTCAGACACTTTATACAAAGCAACAGATGGTGTTTTTATCGCACATATGTTACAACAGCTTTCAACACCGACATTTACAATTTATCCATGGGTTTTATACTGGTCTTGAAAAGACAAAAATGTTTGATAAAGTATATTACTGCCACAAGACAGAAAACAGAAAAATTATGCAAGTTTTGGTTTACTCAGACATAATTTATAAACTGATGCTGTTATAGATAAATCTTTTAGGTTACTAATAAGTGTTCAGATGTTATATATCATATCATAATCACTGCTGTATGATTCTTAGTACCAGTTGAATACTACTTAACACCTAACTTAGATTTCTCTCTCAAAATAAGCTTAAAGCAACAGCATACAATTAATTTTTTTACTTTTCAAGATCAATTCACAAAAGAGCTATATAACTTTGTCATTACTCATAGGTAAGAAGCATATGTATAAATTACAGTATAGGCATTGCAGAAATGTTTCTTCTAAATAAATGAAAAAACTTGTGGTTTGGGAGTGCGGAAGGACCTGTAACTGGTACAAATTACATTCTTTTTTACTGTTTATCTTGTGGTTCATGTCTCTTACAGCAAGCCTGTCTATATAATTTACAGGTTTCTGGTCTCCTCAGCCTAAAAAACCCATTTTTTTCACTGGGATCCACAAAGGATTACATGGTAGGGATCTAGAGAACTATTTATATATATGGGGCTAGAGACACAAAACCCAGTGGTTTGCACCAGCAAGAATGGTCAAATGTATAAAAAAAAAAAAAAGATGAGCTGTAAGGAAAGTATATGGGACATGAGTTTAATGAGAAATAAAAAGTAGAGGGTAGATCTCAGTAGTAGCTCCGCGGCAGCGATTTCCTTCTAATTTGACTTTTTCTACAGTTTTTTGGTTGCTAATTATGGATTTATCTTCAATTTTTGTCGCATGAATGTAATTAATCTGTAATTAACCCTTAAGTCCATCCAACAAGGGGTCTCCATACGCAATCTTCACAAGACAGAGCATGGGTACGTTTGTTTGGAACGGTTAATATCCCGTCCAGCAAGTGCAATAACTTGTTAATGTATGGGTAACCCACCCCGGGCCAGTACTAAACACGGCGAAGGGACATTCCATCCCCCCGATGCCAGCACTAAACACTGCGAAATGCATTTAACTCCCTCCTGTTGGCCATGGCTCCCTCTCGTTTTTTCCCTCCAGAGGGATGCTCCCCGATGTAAACATGTCCGCTCCATTTCTGTGTTCTCCCCCACCCAAAACCCGAATTCCCACTGTCCCCCTTTACTGTTGAATAGAGTTAGGGGGCAAATAGGGCAAATAACAGTTGGCCGACAACAAACAAACTCACTGCCAGTATCAGAAACCCTTATTTAAAGTGTAGAAAAAACCAGTTTCCAAGGTAAAAACAGGCACGGAGCTAGTACTTAGAATTACCAAAGTAGAGTATTACTGAACTTCACTGTGCCCTGGCTTCTGACATGGGTTAAGGCCAAATGTGTAACTGCAGATGCTATTACCTACGTTTGATTTGGCTAGGTGTAAGAATATTAAAAACTATACTTAACATATAATGAAAAGAGGCAGTAAAACTAACCATGTTTCACTTTAGCCTACAAATCCTAGAACACTTTAGGTTAAAGGCTAGGCATAACATGCAACCTATGCTAAGGTATATTGTCGAGGACTGTAGCTATAGAGTAAATCGACACCAAGCACCAGCAGTTTCACCAAAATTACTACTGATTACGGGCTAAAACTGGATTATATTATTAGCCTAATATGCCCATTTATACAATGTTGTCACACATGCCACCTAAATCCAGTTTGGGCCTCCCAGTACCCATAAACTCCTTCTTGGACACGCTGTTTCATACATCATAAATTTAAGCTATAAACTAAAATGTACACAACTTTTAAAACTTACGTATCTTCAACAAACATCGTCCTGGGGGAATTTTCCACCACGTTCACGTGCGACTGTTTACCAGCGTTGCCGCATAGGACACACTAAGTGTATTCCAGTCGCTTACAGACAACTACACAGGCGTAACAGACTGTGGGTGGTAACGTTTTTTTGTTTCTCTGCATAACAATGATTGGGATTGAACGGTGAAGTAAAAGGACGTTTCTCTCTTTCTCTGTATAACAATCGTAGGAAAATGGTGACGTAAATAAAGAGGGAGGAATATCATAATTTGGTATATCAGCCATTATTGTTTTTGACTTCTAGCTTTTAGTAAAAGCTTTTCCTCTGTTTAGTTATTCATGGTTTACTACATATATGCATTTGCTTTCTAAAATGGATTTCAGACAACTAATATCAGTCTTTAACTCCAATCGTAAGAAGTAATCCATTTGTTCTACATTGTACACAAGAAATTCACACATTTTTTTAGTTTGCTGAGTGGAAACATACAAAACGGCAGGATATGTCTCTCATTATATTTTATACATAAACATCAGTAAATAATACAAAATAATTAACCAACAATTTTACAACAACCAAAATATATACTGCAGGCTACATAAAACGGACCAAGTCTACTCAAAATTTCAAGACATTCTATCATTGGTTGAGTTGGTTTGAAATTATAGCAGCAGCCTCTTCTCTCACCTTCCTCAGAAACAACAGTTAATGCTTGAAGTGCTGGTATCAATAGTTTGTTCCGGTTATCTGTCTTAATTAAATTAAGTTTTGAAAACAATCTCTCTGCAGCAGTATTAGTAGTAGGTAAAGATAAGACATTTAAAGTAAATTGTGAAAGGTTGTTAAACATCAATATACCTTCATTATCTTTTATACCACCCAACTTTACGTAAAAATCTGTTATGCTACAAGACTTAATTTCTTCTGGAATAAAGGTAGAATCCAGATTGCGCCACCATTGTCAAGATCTTGTAAATTGCCCCCATATATACGAGGCACAGACATAGAAAAGTCATGTAAAGTAGGCAACAACTCCCTAGTCTTGCTTTGTAGCACCTTTTTTGTGTCTAAAAAGGATGCCATATAGAAAAACTTATTGTCGAGATCAAATCTTTTCTTCAGCTGCTGACACATCCTAATAAGAAATTCTCGACACCTGGTGCGTACATCATTGACCATTCCTGATCCCTGTTATACCTCTCCAACTGCAGGAGACCATGAACTTTAGATCCTAGATATACCTGATTAAGAGGCATGTGATTTGTACATAAACTTGGATCAAAAGACACGATATTAGCTTTGTCTACAAGATCCCTCCTGCAAAAGTATCGGATCAAGTTCTTATACAATTGGGTGATATTATCATGAAGAAGATGGATAGTTAGGGCCTCTTGCTGAAACATAAGATTAAGTCTTGTGAAAGTAGGAAGAATGAAATTCAAAAATTCAAATATAGAAATATTGAGGGGTCTTTGAGGCTTCGAAACGATGGACTCAACGGATTTTAATCTTTCTTGGTCTTCAATTCTAGAAAATACAATTTCAGAGCATCCCATTGTTCAAGTACACGCTCAACTGCTGCATGCAATGACAGCCATCTATTGGTACATGCGTGCAAGATCTTATGCGGTTTAAGGTCTAGGAAAGTCTGGGCAAAGTTTCAGCTCATATTTTCTCTTAGCACTGTGGGCAAAGTGCGTAAAGATATTTCTAATGAGATCCTCACAATGTCTAGGTAAATGCTTAACAGATTCAGATGCATAAATGAATACTATGGCAAATGCATTTGAAAACAGTTAAACCTGGAAATACCTCTCAACCTGCTGCTGATGGAATTATTACCTCATGATATTTGCTGTCCCATCTGCAGCAAATCCAACTAAATTATCTAGTGGTATGTTATATGCATTCAATGTATTTACAATCAAATTATACAAATTTTCTCCAGTTGATCCCACCATTTCATTATTTTCATCATAGACATCAATTAGCTGAAGTAATCCTGTTTCATCAACTTTGCTTTTGGTCAAAAAATTTTACCAAAATTATTAAACATTTAGTTGAGCTGACATCTGTAGTTTCATCAATAATAACTGAAAAATTTGTTTATCCTGAGTTTGAGACCAGCTCATTTGATATACAAGTGCCAAGGGCTTTTGTCAAATCAGTGCATTTAGTTCTTTTTTCATGCTCATTGCTTGAGCAATAGCAGAATCAGGGAACATAGATTTACAAAGATTTACCATGTGGTCGACAAGGCTAAAATGGTAAATTATGCTCACTAATGAAACATATAATCTATACCATTGCCAGCCAGGGCTGGCACTTCTTCCATGATGCTCTTCTTCGTTTTCCTCCTCCATCTGATGCCCAAGCGCCTCTTCATTATCAATGTGCATTGCTGGTCTATAAATACAATGAAACACAGAAATATGGTAGATAAAGTAAGAACATTTAACTTCCTTACTCGATTCTACATATTCAAAGAATACAAAAAGTCCTTTGATAATCAGGATAATGATGATACCCTTTCCGTAGTATCAGTGAGAAGGGAAAGTCTACTTGGTAACAAACCCTGAAGAAAACATATTTTTCTTTTAACATCACCAGTTAAATTCTTTCATTTCTGAATACCGTTTGCATCGTTTTCTTTACTCATTCAACCAGTTTTCTTTACCCATTCAGCCCGCTTTCCTGACTAGCTTATTTCTGAGACAGCAAAACATTACCTTATGCTTTTTTTATTGTGGTTAAGGCTGTATTGAACTCCTTTGACAAGTAGTGCATTTAGTTTTTAGTTGGTTCGCCCTCAACCCTAGATAAGCAAGGTCTGAAGTCTTGATTAGAGAGCCATTCATCTCTTATTTTCCTCTTAGGAGGCATGACAACCTATAATTACCATGCAGGAATTTCATTATTACAAATGTTTGCAAGAATGATGTAATGATGAAAATTTCGTTGTGAAAATCAAGGAACTATTTGTATATAAAGCAAAATGAGATGTATTTCAACACTATAAATATTTAACGTTAAAAGACTCGACACTAACTTGTGGAGCAAGTAATATTGATGACAAAATACCTATCATCATTTTTATTACTGCAATGCTCACAATACATCTTCAGCAATATAGTAATTTGTACAATTTATGCACAAGAAAAGACTAGCAGTTATGAAGGACTTATTTGATTACAACATCAACCAACATCTTACATAATATAACTGTTTACATTTAGAAATGTCTTATTTAGAACAATATCAAGAAAATACCCGTTTCAGGATCTATGAAGAGAAATTTCCAGGTTCGTCCGTATGAAGGAAAGGGCTGGCTTCTTTCCAGAGAGTCAAAAACTTCAAAGTGACTTGCATGGTCGACTTGTGTACAAAAAGTACTGACAGATAATAAGGTGTTTTGCTTTTTTGGAGGATTTAAATGAAAGAAATTCGTATTCAAATACGTTTAGGAAGAAATTTATTTGGTTTATCAACTCAGAAAAATATATACTATCCTAATACATTCCTCTTCAGATGAAAAGTATATATTGATAAATGTTATTTTTATGTTATAACAAGTACTATTATTTTTTTAGAGTTCCATATTCATGTATTACTACACAATTCCAAGGCATTTCAGTGTGAAATTAACGTTGATTTGTCTTTTTAAAATTTACAAACACTGTGATCTGACTGTAATATTATGGTGACTAACTGGTAACTACAGTGTTACGTTCCTTGCCACAGGTCACAAGAAAAGTACAAAACGGTACCCTTGCTGTTTACTGTCAAACGTCATTACGTCAAACGGGGTCCAGCAAGTGCCCACTGCCCAAGGACTCTGAAGTCTGAAGTATTTGCAGACTTATAGTGATTGTGAACCACCGGGTACCGGTGCCCGGCGGCTTGAACAATTTGTGAAATGAAAGAAAACTAGTAAAGGAAGAACTTTGATGTTGAAAGGCTTCCATGAAAAGTTCCAAAAGGTGATAAGTGTACTTTGTAAAAACGATTCTAGGCTACAAATGATCGCAGCTGTTACAAATTTGGCCACCAAGGAAACACTATGTATAAAAGACTTCGGAAAATTCTCAAACCAAGGATTAGAACTTTCTTGGAATTTTTTCATGAGACTTCACTACGGTATTGAAAAACTAGAATGAGATAAAAACAAGAGTACTTGACCTCTAGCAACTTGACGCCACCCTCTGTTAATTTTACCTTGACGTTTAATTTTATGCAGTGTTTTAATGAATATGTGTTGTTCAAATCCTCACCCACTACTGATTCTTCTTGTTTTATAATGTATATACTATAAAACACAGATTTGAAATAAATATTGTAGGAAGCCTCTTTTACGCAGTCTGTGCAGTATAATTTTCTTTCTGTAGCGAGTCTTTAAAAGAAAACGACCCCTGTGAAATTGTAAGGGTAAACTGTCACTTTCATTTTACGAATATCACTTTCATTTTACGAATAAAGACATTATGTGATTAAATTCGACAACGTAGCGTGACCTGTTTAAGACAGTATGCGTTTTTATTTCAAGCACGTTTGTTGCTTTGTTTTTTACAAATACCAGAAGGTTGTTGTTTTAATCAATAGTTTCAGCATTTCAAAGAGGTGACAACTCATTCTTCAACGAACTCAAATTTGCTAAATAGGCTAAGATTAATGATACAGCTTAAAAAATTTACTCTAAATTATGAAACGATCACTCAGACATGAAGAGAGAAAGAAAGTATATTCAGTAATGACAGATCTGCAGTATTCTACTGTTAGGAAAAACAGAAAGGGGGTGAAATTAAAGTTTGTAAATATATCAGTAAATCAATCAGGATGGCAAAATGGTGAGCACGAACCCCCCCACCTTCTCTCTCTCTCTCTCTCTCTCTCTCTCTCTCTCTCTCTCTCTCTCTCTCTCTATATATATATATATATATATATATATATATATATATATATATATATATATATATAATAATACACACACCATCATAGTGAAACATATGCCCTGGACACGAGCAGTATAATCTGATATGAGTTCATTTTATTAAGTAAAGCTAAAAATATCGTAGAAAAATGTCGGTATTAGATGGAAGGGTTTTTATAAACGTTCTGCTACAAGAGGCGACAGCAATAACTATTAAATACGTCTATCATCACCATACTTTGCCTCCTCCAGAATTACAAGGGAGCTACTTAAAATATGTGTAAAAAAAACATAATAAGTATCAGCTCAGTGGTCTGGTTAAACTAAGGTATACTTAACTTTTTAACTCAAGAATGTAATTGGCAAGTTGTGTGAGCAGTGCATGGAAGTTAGCAAGGACAGTCATCTTGGACCCTCATTAGCTGATTGCAATAATAAACTCCATTTGGAAAATCACGTATTCGAAAAAAAAAATCCCCATTCAAAAACCTTCATGCGAGATAATCGGACAATCGTTTGTGGCTACTGAAAACCTTCGACAGTTGTTAGAAATAAGAGGTAAATTTGAACCTCCGAAATGGAAAAGGAATGGAAGCTTACTTTCCTTAATGCTCTAATCAGAAGTAACAGTGAATTTGTTTCGTTTGTCTGTTTTCAAGATACCAACTATGGCAACTGTTCAAATTTCTAAAATATTTGTCCGGAGCACTACAAAGCCATTACAACATTGTTGAACTCAACTGAACTGAATATAGAATTTAAGCCAAAGGCCGAGCACTGGGACCTATAAGGTCATTCAGCGCTAAAACGGAAATTGACAGTAAAAAGTCTGAAAGGAGTAGCAGGCGGAAAACCTCGCAGTTGAACTATGAATCAATTGTTAGGAGAAGGTGGAAAGTATGATGGACGAAAGAGAATATGGAAGGAGGTAGAGTGAAAGGAACGAAAAGGGTTGCAGTTAGAGGCCGAAGGCACGCTGCAAAGAACCTTAAGTAATGCCTACAGTACATCTCTAATATATATATATATATATATATATATATATATATATATATATATATATATATCTATATATATATATATATATATATATATATATATATATATATATATATATATATATACATAAACCAACATCGCAATTAAATACATGGCCCGAAATATGCAGTAAAATCCTATTATGAGTACATAATCCTATTTTGAGGTGCACTGACGGCGCTACCCCCTTACGTAGATTACGTAGATTACAACATTGTTTCACGGAATGTTGTGGGCGTAGCTCTTAGGCTTTGTTCGCAAGAAAATAGAAAGGATAACAAAAACATTACTTTCATCTGATTAACATGTACTTATACTATCTATATTAATTCCTTCACTTTATTACAGTGGTCTTTTGTAAGCACGTCTGTTGAAGCACCTCCAAATCTCTTTTAATGTTTCCATCATTAACAAGAGTCAAACTTTTTGTTTGATCTTTTCCTAGTTGTTCTGATACAATATTTTCACTTTCAATTTTTTTTAAATTGATGCTAAACTTTTTAATTCATCTCTAATATATATATATATATATATATATATATATATATATATATATATATTATAATTTATATATATACATATATATATATGTATATATATATTATATATATATATATATATATATATATATATATATATATATATATATATATATATATATATATATGTGTGTGTGTGTGTGTATATAATCCTTATTCAGTTTCTACATTCAATAAATATGGAACTAAAGGATTCACAGGCTTTATACCCCAAACTAGAACTGTGACTTATGAAGAGCCAAAGAAACTCACCAACATCGCAATTAAACACATGGCCCTGAGATAGGCAATAAATTCCTATTACGAGTACATAACATTACCTGAAACCAAACATATCGTGGCAAATTATTTCCATTTAATAAGGAAATGCCCCTTAAATGAAGGATAAGCCTATTTCCTGAGGCCAACAGGAACGTACTAAGCTACAGTAGCGTCTATGCCGTGGACTGCTAACACTTTGTTGGTAAATGATACGACCTGTTTGTCCTGGGAAGTACATATGGCTTGGGGCTCAATTACGATGTACCCCAAAGGCAGAGGAGCGCCTGGTGAAGGGTTTTGGATGCCTCAGCCGGAGGAAATAGCCCCAATAAATGGCAGATGATCCTCTTTACCCGGGCCCAATGGCAAACACATTCTCATTACTAAATAATGCCGGGAAATAATAGTAGTCTCGCCTTCCTGCATGGTGTGAAAATCACAAAATTGCTGTGGCCATGGGAATTGCAACCCCTGACAATGTATTTAATTGCTTATACACACACACACACACACACACACACACATATATATATATATATATATATATATATATATATATATATATATAAACAATGCCGTTCTCCAATACGGTTGAGGACCTCATTCATCCTTTAATTACTGAATCAGTGCTGCATCCCATGGTAGAAAGGTTCCACATTATTAAAGAAAAATTACTGGCGTAATTGATATGAACTGATTAATAGGTATGGTGTCAGAAGTACTGAAAGAGTGAGAAACATTGAGATAACTGGGAGGGAAAAAGATGGGTCACATAGTCTTGAGGTGGTTTGGTCATACGAAGATAATGGAAGAGCGATTAGCACATGAGGCATATAATACTTCAGTCTTTTGGTACAAATGGGAGGAAGATTAAAAATTTTTGAACAGATCGAGTAAATGACCGATTGGAATAAGAGGACCATCGGATCTACCTCAGAAACAAGCGGAGGAGTTCAAGACAGAGTTTAATAGCTCAGTATTTTATAGAGGTCTTGATGTGATGCTGATGAACCTTCTGTGTCGGAATATTTATATTTCCTTTTCTCCTCTGGGGGTTTGGTTCAAAAGGATGTCAGCCTTCCGATTCCCAGAAAGACTTTCTGTGTAACGTTGTAAGTTCCATACC
>NC_089761.1:20068143-20093143 GCF_040412425.1 Macrobrachium rosenbergii | reverse complement strand
ATATTGCTCTTTCTTAAATCCATTTCAACTCCATCCGCTTACTAAGGCTGTCAAGCTCTCTCATCAACCTCTGCAATTTCTTTTCACTATCACCAGCTAATGCTTGTGCGAGAAGATCAACCATTCCACGCTCCATTTCCCGGTCATTTTCATATCCCACAGGTTTTTTTTTTTTTTTTTAACGTCTCCTGAGGCTTTCCCTGAGTTTTCCCATAAATATCAATGAAAAAAAAATAGAACCAGGTGGCCTAGTAACATGAAAAGACCGGAGGAACGTAGGTTTGCGAAGATGAATTGGAATATAACATTTCGGCCAAAGGCCAAGTTCCGGGACCTATGAGGTCATCCAGCGCTGAAAGGGAAGTTGAGAGTAAAGGAAGTTTTAAAGGTGTAACGGGAGGAAAACCTCGCACTTGCACTATGAAACAATTATTAGGAGAGGATGAAAAGTAAGATGGAAGAACGAGAATATGAACGGAGGTATAGTAAAAAGTCTTTTCATGTTACCAAGCAACCTGATCCAACGACCGAAAACTTATTTCATTAATACTTATGAGAGAACTCAGGGAAAGCCTCAGGAGATGTTGGTAATGAACAGTGGGGTATGAAAATGACCCGAGAATGGAGCGTGGATTGGTTGATGTTCTCACACAATCATTAGTTAATGATAGTCAAAAGAAATTGTAGAGGTTGGTGACAGCGCTTGAAAGCCTTAGTAAACGGATGAAGTGGACGTAAGGAAGAGTAATGCTTCAATTGTAAATGAGGCCAGAAAGATAACGTAAAGAATATTTGTATAGATTATGACAAGAAAAATGGCTGATTCATACAGATAATTAGGAGAAAACTTAACAGATGAAGGTAAGATAGTAACCGACTTATATCACAGAACAGGTAAACTAAGGGAGATTAAGTAGAAAAAGAAATGTCTATGGACGAAACATATGGGAGTATATGAATAAATTAGTGCGGGTGTTGGTTGCAAATGATAGGAAAATATGGATTTTGATATGAACTCCTTGCATAACACAGAATAAGGACTCAAATATTGAAAAATGTCAGATGTAGCGTAAAGTTTAGCATAGATGGAACATGGGTCATAGTGTTTTATGGTGGTATTGTCACACGGAGAGAATGCAACACAATTGGCTGGTATATATCGTTTAGTGGAAAGAGAGGAGACAAACTGCGAAACTACTGGCTTGATAGAACGCAAGAGGCGTAGGAACAGAAGGGCCTTGATATTCAAGAAGCGCGAGAATCAGCTGGTCCTTTTACTTCTCATCAGCTGTCTTCAATATCGTCACTGCTATTTATCTATCAAAATTAACCGACAATCAATGAAATTACATTGACTTCAGTACTTGTAGACGTACAGGAGTTGCGAAACCTAGCAAAAAAGAGAATTAAACATACAGAGGGTCATTATGTCAAAAGATAAAACAAGAACAATACTAGACCATATCATCAGATAGCATTTGGGTATTTTGTTCCCTGAGAAATTTGCCCGGAAAGTTAATGAGCTTACTGACCTCTTGCATAACGATAAGAATAAAAAATTTACATGAATGGCACGAACTTCGCTTGTCTTGTCTGTATCACTACAAAGGATCTAAGAAAGTATAATGGTAAAGAAGACAACTAGAAATACAAAATAAACAAAATAAAATATTAGATAAATACACTCTCAAGCTACCACGCCCATGCTCTAAGCATGCAAGTGAGTGTGTATTTGTGTGCATGTGAGCTAGTGTATGCGTTAGTATGTATGTGTATGTGTGTCTGTGTATGTGTGTGTACCCACACAAGCGTGGAAGGGAAGGCCTCTGCAGCATCCGGTTATCGGGTCTACAGATCGTTCTCAATAGCTTATCCTGTCATCGAGTGAGGTCAGAACCATCACGAGAAAAACGGTTCGGCGAAATCTCATTAATGAGAGAGAGAGAGAGAGAGAGAGAGAGAGAGCATATTCGTATTATCAGTGTAACAGAGAGAGAAAGAGTGCGAGAGAGAATCCATAGTTGCTTAGAGATATATTGGTGATGGTGGTGATTTCGATGCTAGTAATATGAGAATTATACATAAATTACATATTTCAATAGAACTACAGATTTCATAATGAGAGAGAGAGAGAGAGAGAGAGAGAGAGAGAGATACACTGCGTTGGCGGTGTTAATAGCAATAAGATGATTATAAAAAATTTCTGTAGGTTAACAGAAATAAATAACAGATTTCAGAGAGAGAGAGAGAGAGAGAGAGAGAGAGAGAGAGAGAGAGAGAGAGAGAGAGAGAGAGAGAGAGCTTTTCTCGATCCCTGGTTACGAATTCCATTCAGTCTGAGGCTCCACCCACAATTGCATTAATATCTATTCTTCTTCTACATTTCACTCATCTATGATCAATCATTCATTCATCACTACGTCATTCGTGAGCTTCCTGTCTTCTCTATCCCTTCTCCTTCTTCCATTCTGCTGTCTTCTTCTATTCATTCTTTTTTTTTCACCTCTTCACCCTCCTTCATGACAAATGAGAATTCGTGCCAAGACTTCAATGACTAAAATCAATCGTGGCCTCTCTCTCCGTTAATAGTGTTGCCTATCGATATTTTATACCAACTTCCTCATAACTTCATAACTTCATTTCTGAGAGAGAGAGAGAGAGAGAGAGAGAGAGAGAGAGAGAGAGAGAGAGAGAGAGAGAGAGAGAGAGAGAGAGAGGCAAACTTGACCCTACTCGGTACAACACTGAACTTTTCTAAAATCGTGATTTGACTGTCATTAATGAAGGTTATAACTGTCATTAATGAAGGTTCATTCTGTAAAATTAAGGTCAACGATCGTTGCCGAAAGGATTGGAGTTGGGGGTTTCTTACCTGGTGCTTTAAGACCTCAGTTTCCGGATAAGGGATATTCAAGAAACGCCTCTCTAGATCATGTTCCCGAAATACCAACGGCAAGAGACAGCTTGCTTGTACTTCATATGCTTTTGTTTTTTCTCAGCATGCCAGAATGCACAAAATTAATAAAATATTTAATTATTTTGTTCAAGAAATCGGTCGAAGCACACGAACTTTGTAAATGAAAAATTTTGATATTTATTCCCAGTTCTAACCACGGCACAGTTAGGTAAGATTATTCAATTATGTGTAAAATTAACATTACCATTGCTGCATAAAAAACTGATTTTAGCAGAGAAGCTAATCTAATATTAAAGAAACACCACGCAAAGTTGCGAAAACTCGTTACTGTAATGACGTCTTAGCTAAATGAAACCAACAGTCGCTTTCGTAACAAATAAAGACGCCTTTCGTGTGTATGGAGATTCAGAATATCTATCAAGTGAACTGTAGTGCTGAAAGTCTTCAACACATGAATATATATTTACATAAACACGAGGCCTTCGCAAACATGTACACAACCAAACCTTTGCAAACAACCATGCAAGTATTCATTTGCTACGAACCACAAAGCAAGGCCGCAAAGAAAGGTAAACAAAAAACAGCATTGTGCAAAAAACAGACAATAGAATTTAGCCTTTCTTTTCCCCCTTTTCAAAAAAAATACAGACTTTAAGATAAATCGTGAATATGAGACAATGATCAACTATCGAAATATGACTTTGCCCGTGTCAACAGCCATTGACCCATCCCGTTAAGAGAGAAAAGCACAAAGGGGCCCTCAGTGAAAATTGACAAAATGGCGTAAGAAATAATAGGAGTGAAGTGCATATTCATACGGCAAATGGGCAGGAGAGAGAGAGAGAGAGAGAGAGAGAGAGAGAGAGAGAGAGAGAGAGAGAGAGAGAGAGAGAGAGAGAGAGAGAGCGAGGATTCCATAGAATCTAGGTCTACAACAGTATCTAAATGTCTAAAACACCTAAAAACTTTCCATAACAAGAGATTTTGTGCCCTCATTCAAGTCTCGTGCACCATGAACCCATTCATTCTCACTTTTCGTTCTTTTGCGTAAGTGTGCGTATGTGTATGTGCGCGCGCGTGTGTGTGTGTGTGTGTGTGTGTGCGTGAGCGAGTGTAGTGCGCGCGCACATGCAAGCTTTCCGCAAGAAACACACGGTTTTCCTCTACAGATTATCAAAACACACCCATATCCACGTGGATGCAACATGGGAGTAGTTTATAGTGCAATGCGATTGTTGTGGGCTGTAAAACACCGAAGTCTATTTCTTTGCTGGTTGAAAACAGCAGTTGTATTGTTTGCCCTCGTATTTAGTGCGTGAATTTACTTAGCAATTTACGCTCTTCACAACTTTGTGCCAGCATTTGGAGCTCTAATTCCAGCACTCGCATGGCTAGGGGACCGAACTCTAAATTATTTTGTTGTTTACGATCGTCTTTTCGAAGGAGAAACTTACGAACACTCTTCGTAACATTAGCAATGAAAATTAGTCCATATCATTATATATATATATATATATATATATATATATATATATCCATAATTACTATATATATATATATATATATATAGAAGGATCTATCAATAAAAAGTAGACTACGAATGTGAATCAGATGAAAATGTCACAACTGCCTTACCATCAGAGTGCTTGCTACCCTTGCCACAGGTGTCACGTTTCTAACGATTTCTTTTAACACCCTACGAACCCTAATAACCTGGGCGTAAATTCGTCTCATTACAAGTAAATCGTATCTCATTTAGCGAAACGAGTCATCGAAATTTCTGCTAAACGAGAAACTGTCACATAAATTATAGGATGTAGCATGACTTTACTATTTCGCTTCGAGGGGGAGCGAGGAAAAAAGGGAAGTTAATTGACAGAGGGGGGAAATTAATCTGACTCAGATCCAGAACCCCATTTCAGGTCTTTCTTTATCTGGAAGTTAAGCAATGTTGCGTCTGGTCATTAACTGGAATGGTGAACACCAAAAATACCAGGCACCGTCCAATGAAGCCGTTGGACGCCGGTGGAACAGGGTGCATGGATCGCACCCTCATCTCTGGATACTTATTGAAAGCCAATAGAGTAGTACCTTCTAGAAGACACGCTCACTAAAGGGAAAAGAAAAACAGTATATATATATATAGAGAGCATATATATATATATATATATATATATATTATATATATATATATGTGTGTGTGTGTGTGTGTGTGTAATCTTGTTCTGACTCTGCTGAAAGCTAAATATAATCAAATAGTTGTCCTTATTTGAACTCAAATTTAGCATTCACTAAGGGCTAAATGTCATACGTCCCGCAATCGTACGTGAGCATTTATGCTGAGCTTGAATTGAGCGCTAATAGTCAGCTTCTAAAGAGTATTTTCAGTGAGTGCAACTGGTTCTTTACTATGAACATTGTTGGTCATTTACGATATGTATAAATGAGCATTTACTTTAAGTGGAAAAAACATTAACAGTGAGAGTCAGGAAGCATTTTGTTTATGTTGCTGTTGTTATTGTTAGGCTATTGCTGAATAAGCTGGCCTTTTGCCAGCAAGGCTTCCTGCTCCTGGAGCACCCCGTTATGGTTCAAATGAGCATTTGTCATGCTAAACCTTTTGGTCACTAGTAAATGGTTTATTTCAAACTATAGTAATTTTGTTGCAAGTGTATGTCATCATCGATTAAGGCTGTCATCTTCAGAAATGAGAATTTGATTACCAGAATTTTGTATTGTAAAAACAATTTTCCCAGTAAATGCTGGAAATAAATCATATATATATATATATATATATATATATATATATATATATATATATATATATATATATATATATAGAGTCCACCTTATATATGTATATATGTGTGTGTTTGAGTATTTACACCTTGGAGTGAATGTCTTCCATGTCTATGTGCTGACATTTATTTGAATACCGTAGTAATTACATGCCAGTTTGCTTTAAATCAAAATTTAAAATTGTTATAGTTTTTCTTGCAAATTTCGAGTTAATTTCGTTAAATTCTTAGATAGTATCAATTATCGTTTTCATAAAAATCTCCCATAAAGTCCACTTTGAGGATTTGTTGTATAACTCAAAATTCTATAAACTTTAAAAATATTACTAAACATTGTCCTACTTTGACAGTTTGCATGTTTCTTGTAACGCACATTTTAAGTGAAAAGCATTCGTCTTTATTTACTCCGGGGTGATTTTGTTTACCTAGGGTAGCAAAAGTAAGTGATGTCTTTAGCCCAGACGCTTTCTTGAGGTCCTTGGTGTTCTAAAGCCTACAAATCTTCGACATTAAACAACGCTGTCAACGCAAACGTAATCGGCGCCCGTTGCAATTAACTACATCCGTTTTATGGTACTTGATTGATGACATCAGACAGCTAATTGATGGAGCTAGAATAAAAAAATAAAATAGCAGTCACATTCAGGGCCATCGGCAACATTAATAAAGACGCGACAATCGTCCCCTCTCCTTCGTCTTCGCGCCAAAAGACGAGCAGAAAGATAGCGAGCGCCCTCTAGATAAGAATCCTCATTACGGTACCACCCCAAAACAAAGGGATTACCTAAGAAGAATCCTGCCGTCGTCGTTACGTAAAAACTCCCCTTCGTGGTGATTTATGTGGTGATATGTTGGTTCCATGTTTAGATACATATCATCGAGGTTAATTCAGAAGGGTGACCTTAATTGTATGGTAAAACATCCGCCAACTCCCCTCATAAATACAGAGATGTTTGTCACGTGTGGGAAGAAATTATTATGATATATCGAGAAGGCAATTATTTTCCTTCAAAGGCTAAGAATTGTCATATGGGGTTCATAACCTCTGTCGACTGTAAATTATTAAAAAAAAAAAAACTTATTACACAACTGTAAAATGATTAAACAAAAATTTTTAAAGAATTTGAATCTACAGCAGAGGCGTCAAGAAGTTGGATAGTTTTGTAACAAAATTCGTGTCTTTGATAATTTTTTTTAGAGAATCTTGACGTATTTAGGATCTCTAGATTGCACAGGATTGAAATTCCATCAATGGTTTCTCACTTTTTCTTATTCCATAACTTCGGTTTAATAAACTAAATAGCCAATGAAATATACGTACGCAATATACAGATACACATTCCAAAATCTCACATTCTTTATTCTCGCGCTTTCTTTTATCTGTTACCAAATTTTCTTCTTAATTTTTCCGTAGAGTCTTTCAAATAATATTAATCGACTATAATTGTCACAACTCCCCCAAACATTTTTGGTCAAAGTAAATTCGACTATTTTGAAAAAAAACTAATTAAATTTATAAACTTGATAATGAAAATTTGATAATGAAAAACTGATAATGAAAAACTATCCACTTATAATAGAGACAGAAGTTATGCAAAATTGAAAAAAAGCATTCCCAGCACTTGTCATAGAGGACAGTTGCGCAGTGGGCTCAGGATTTTTTTTTTTTTTTTACCGAAAGTCAAACTATAATAAAATACATTAAGTTCGATCGAAGGTCTTTCTTCGAGGAGGTTTTTATACGCTGGGAATTTCTAGCATTATTATTACTATTATTATTGATTTTCGTAAGAGCAAATAAAGAAGACTCTACGTAATTTTTCTAATTATATCTATATATATATATATATATATATATATATATATATATATATATATATATATATATATATATATATATATATATACAGAGTGAGTAATTTACAGATGCATACATATACATTGTTATACATTTGTAACGTCACAAATACATACATATATAGCCTATTCGTAACGCCACCAAACAGCATCTAATGAAGAAAGCAAAAGGAAAAAGTTACAAAAGACCCCATAAAGCATTCAAAACATTCTGAAGAAAAAAACAAAAGAACCGTAATCATCCCCTCAAGGATCCTCTTACATCTCCCATTCTTTTTCCCATCATAATTGGCTCTTCAAGGTACAACGAAGGAGCACTTAAGCGTAATTAGCAATCGGACAGCCTAGCAATTTATATACCGAAGATCACAATGCGAGAGAACTTCATTGGATGATAGACGCAGCCCCTGGGCCTAATTTGAATAACTCGTTTGCTCATCGGAGAAACAAACAACTGGGGATGATGAAAGTGTGATGGCCGTTTGAACAGACAGGTCATCACACAGAGAGAGAGAGAGAGAGAGAGAGAGAGAGAATGGTGCATAGAAATCGAAGCTTGCCAAAAGAAGACGCAGAATGAAAGAGACACTTGCCAGACAGACAAGGACAGATGGAGAGAGAGAGACAGATGTTTAATAGACAAACAGAAGCTTATCAAAGAAAGAGAGAGAGAGAGAGAGAGAGAGAGAGAGAGAGGAGAGAGAGAGAGAGAGAGAGAGAGAGAGAGTTATGTTACAATGATGTAGATAAAAAAAGCTATAGAAGAGAATATTCTACTGAACAGTAAGAGAGAGAGAGAGAGAGAGAGAGAGAGAGAGAGAGAGAGAGAGAGAGAGAGAGAGAGAGAGAGAGAGACGGCATGTTACAATGATGCAGATAAAAGCTATAGAAGAGAATATTCTACTGAATAGTAAGAGAGAGAGAGAGAGGAGAGAGAGAGAGAGAGAGAGAGAGAGAGAGAGAGAGAGAGAGAGAGAGAGAGAGAGAATGGTGCACAGAAATCGAAGCTTGACAAAAACAGACTGAGAATGAAAGAGGAAACTTGCCAAACAGACAAAATGAGACGGACAGACGAGGAGAGATAGAGAGAGAGAAAGACAGATGCCTCACAGACAAACAGAAGCTTATCAGAGAGAGAGAGAGAGAGAGAGAGAGAGAGAGAGAGAAAATGTTCCACAGATATCGGAGCTTGCCAAACAGACATAAAGATTCAGGCAGAGAGAGAGAGAGAGAGAGAGAGAGAGAGAGAGAGAGAGAGAGAGAGAGAGAGAGAGAATGTTTCACAGACAAACAGAAGTTTATCAGAGAGAGAGAGAGAGAGAGAGAGAGAGAGAGAGAGAGAGAGAGAGAGAGAGAGAGAGAGATGTCTCACAGACAAACAGAAGCTTATCACAGAGAGAGAGAGAGAGAGAGAGAGAGAGAGAGAGAGAGAGAGAGAGAGAGAGAGATGTCTCACAGACAAACAGAAGTTTATCAGAGAGAGAGAGAGAGAGAGAGAGAGAGAGATGTCTCACAGACAAACAGAAGCTTATCACAGAGAGAGAGAGAGAGAGAGAGAGAGAGAGAGAGAGAGAGAGAGAGAGAGAGAGAGATGTTCAATTCACCTTGAATCTTCACAGTGTGAGAAACTGGTGAACGCCTCTTGATAAACTGAAGACAGCTCCCTTTATAATCACTTATTAGAAGGCGCAGTTATGGAGGAATCCTTTTCGTGAGAAAATAGCTCATAAAGGATAGCTCACAAAGGACCTTTTTTATACCGTAAAGTATCCTCAAGGATATAAAGCAGATCCTTCTCCGTGAGAATAAGACTGTAGGAGGTTAAAAGTGAAGAGGCCAGGAAAAATAGAAGGATGAGACGAAGATGATAATTGGAACCAACGGATTACAAGAAGAGAGAAAAAGAGAAAGAATGCAAAGATCTGAGTTATTTCTAAAGACGAGATTAAAATTACGTCATTAATTACATGACAAGAGGGAGACTAGACAGACAGGAAGCGAAATGACAAAGGTAATTGCGTGATAAAGGAAAAAGACTTTCTTTTCCTTACCTTGCCCTCAGCGTGAATTTCATTTCTGTGAGCAAAATTACATTTATCTTTTGCTTTGTTCACGTGCATCAATGACCTGATAAAATTTTTGTAGGGGATCAGATTAGTCACGTCTGAAGCTTCAGAAAATTCAGAGTTGAAACGGTAGACCTATAACTTTTTCTTAAGTATTATGTCTGAAAATTCAGCCGCAGAGCTTAAGGATAAAAACATCAGAATTTAAAATTTAGGATTAAAATACTAAAGCGGAGATTTTAGGTACACTGACAGCCGGGGTAGATTTTAACAACTACAACAGTGAGGGAAGATTTAGTTTTTGAGCAAACGTTGCAAAGCTTCAGATATAAAGATATTAGACCAGATGTTTGAAGTCTAACACTTCTAAAATTTGGTGTCAGAAGATTGGTATTAATCGCAGGCCCCAAGATTTAAACAGTCATAAATCCCTGACCCTGAAGGTCTGAAGCCTTAAATGCGAAAACTGTTACTCATACTATAGTTGATACAACTTGCAAGAAATCAAACATAATAAAAAGAAAAATTAAGCAATTTTGATCTTCGAAAATTTCTAACTTAAGAACATCCTAATTCATATCTATTTCCTTTCTGTCTATAGACTTCAGTGATATTTAAACTGTCATAAGTATTATACATTTATGCAGGTCCCTTGTCCCGAGAAACGAGGATGATTGGCTCACGCTTAACATCCCAGCTCCGTAAAATCTGAGCATTACTGAAACTCGGTCTAATGCGAGCCGACACAGGTCCCAACTGGCCCTGAAAACATATACAGTGACAAAAGTGAAGCTACGAGAGTAAGGTGAGAGAAACCATGAAAATAAAAGATAGGACCTTATGTACTATTGATCACGATGTTTTTATTCAAACTGCTATAATAGCCATAAGGCACGTTACTAGGTTAGGACCAAATGCAATACATAGTAGGACTGACCTCATGGAAGAAAACTATACAATACTTTATAACAAAAATGAACTTAAAGCTTTAAGCAGGAAGACAGGCCGACAGACAAATTGTAAGGAGCAAAAAGCAATAAATGACGAGATGTGCTATGTAAAAGAACGGAAGCAGTAAAGATAAACTGAAATTGCCCACCGTAAATAATTTCTCTCTGGCAAGCGTGAAAGGAAGTTAGTGAAAAAAAAAAACTGTGCATTAGAACGGTATTTCAAAATTACGCAACAGAAAAGAAAAACATTAATCACCAACAGTATAACAATAAGATTAATCAAAGGAAAAATGAAAGAGTATTTTTAACTCTGAAATAAGAAAGCACAGATTTTCAAGTTAATAATAATCATATTTCACTGCTGAAGCTGCTTTTTACGGGTCAATTTCCGATGAACAATTTATAAAGCCAATTGAATAAGTTACCTTGAAAAAAATGGCAGTCAGTATATAATAGCCCACCTGTTGGAGAAGTCGTTAACGTAAATGTCCCATAATTGTGATCGACTGGTGGTTGACGGTTCGAAAAAACAGTATCAAACGTCAATATGATCACTGTCAATTGTAAATTGATTTCTAAATCTGATAATTTCACCGCCAATTATGCTGTATTGGATGTCGTAAGTTTAGCCTTAGTTCTTAGAGGAGACATTTGTTAAAAGTTAACATAGGCACTGGGGCATATTTCCCACTAACAAGCAATCGGGGAAAGGTAGCTGCGTCATACGCGAAATGAAGAGAATAGGTTACGAAGGAACAAAAAACATAAATTTGTAATAATAAGAAGGAAACCAGACAAAAGAATAACAACGAATTTCAGAAAATACTAACATATATACCACAAGTAAACCTGTCATAAAGCAAATGGACTTAGAAATTAAAATAAAACAATGAAAGCTAAAACTGCTAGAAAATAAAAATAAGAAACCTATTGTAATATGGGAGCGTACTCCACGGAGCCATTTCTCTGAAAACATTTCAAGGAAACAGAAAGAAATTTCGAAGGTGCGCGACAAAGAAAAGAAAAAAAGGAAATCCGAAATAAATGACTCCATGTTTCAGCTGTATTTTTTTTTTCTTTTCCCTTCCCACACCTTGACCCACAGCGGGAATATGGAGGGCTGTGGGGGCGTGTGGGATGGGTGGTGTGGGCGTTGGGAGTTGTGATGTGAATAAGCCTAGCAATAACAGCATCTTGCTTTCCAGGGGGAGTCTTCATGATGCTCATGAAAGGAAAAACAAACTATTGAACATTTTTTATGATTCTACAGAGTAATTTTTTTTATTTCCTTTTACTGAACTGAATAACTAACATTTATGTTTTATTAGATACGTTTTCGTAACTGAAGTCTTTTGCAATTATTTTTATCAAATATTTCATGGCGTCCATGCCCTTTCTGTTGCACAGCCAGGTTTAATGTAAACAAATCAGTTAATCAGTTCCAATTCTCAGGAAGAAAATTTCCCTTCTTCTTCTTCTTCTTCTTCTTCTTCTCTCTCTCTCTCTCTCTCTCTCTCTCTCTCTCTCTCTCTCTCTCTCTCTCTCTCAAACAAGAACACGAATTCAGCAGAGGTAACTGTACGTTGTTTGCGGGATTCTTTGACGCTACGTAACGTATAACAAAGGGGTCGCTTCATGGAAAGGCCGAATCGTGAATAGTAATCAGTGGATGCTGATGCAGAAGGGGAAAGGAACACTGAATGTACAAGGGGAAAAGAAAGAAGATCAAAAGATTTAGGAAGTGAAGACGAGAGCGATGAGGAAGGAAAAGATGTGGGTAAAGAGGGAGAGGTTTATGAACATGAAAATAAGAAGGGAAGGTATATTAAAGATGGGGGAGTAGATGAAGTAGAGGAACTAAAATGTTAAAAAAATAAAATACGATTAGCTGAGAGATAGGGAATGAGAGAGGGGTAAGATAAGGCTGAAAAGAAAGAAAATAAAACGAGACAATGGAAAGAGTGGGACGAAAATAAAGACTAAAAGCCTGAATAAAGGAAAGGAGAAATGTCAATCAGACATGGAGAAAAAGACGAACATCAAAATATAAAACGAAGAAAAGACACGAGAGAGAGAGAGAGAGAGAGAGAGAGAGAGAGAGAGAGAGAGAGAGAGAGAGAGAGAGAGAGAGAGAGAGAGAGCTGTTGGGCATGAATTTCTTTTGATGTGTGTTTTTAAAAAGTTGGGTTCTCCTCTCTCTCTCTCTCTCTCTCTCTCACTAATTGTACTTCCCACTATGCACCAGAGGAAATTAGCATAGACGTAAAAGCATGTTAAATAAATGAGTATTCTGCATTACAGTTGTTTAACACGGTAATGGTCCGCTTTGCTGATAGAGAAATGGAGGGTTGGGTGTCGTTGGGAAATGGAATGTAGGAGGAGTTACAGGAAGGGAATGAGAAGGAGGTAAAGAAGATATAATAAGGAAGAAGAGGTAAGATTTGGAAGAACAATGAAAAGGAGAGGCAGAGATCTGGATTAAGATAAGGAAGGGGAGCATGACAATGACAAGAAAGGTTAGGAAGAAAAAGTAGTTACGGAGGAATTAGGAAGAAGATCTGGAGAAGAAAGAAACGAAGAGGAAAATCAGGAGGAATGTAGGAAGAATAAATGGAAGACGCAGGAAGAGACGGCTAAGGGCTCAGCAGGAGGCGGTAAGAGAGGATAATGATATAAGATGAAAGATATGATAAAAATGAAAAGGTAAATTGAGGATTGCAAGTGGCGGTGAAGAATCACAAGGCACAATACAATAACAACATATTAATATCATTCAATCTCTCTCTCTCTCTCTCTCTCTCTCTCTCTCTCTCTCTCTACCAAATCAGCCGTGAAATAAAATCGCTATTTAACCAATAAACACGTCCAAAATATAGCTCACCCGATGCAAGAGGCAATATCAACATGGCCGAAATTGCTTTAGCAGAGAGAAAACAACGATAGTCGAGCGCTGGAACACGAAAATTGTTACGATTCTGCACGAAGCGGAGATTTACCGAAAGCAAATGACAGGCATGAAAAGATAAATGACGACTGCTAAGACGGATGATAATCGCATTTTCTGATTAAGCACCGAGCAAGTGATAAATTTATTAGTTCTGAACGGGCGGTTATTCTGCTGTGAAGCTCTTTGGCTTCAGCTTCAGCTAGTTTGACGTAAGAGGTGGTGGGGTGATCTGAAAACCCTTCACCAGCAAGTTTTTTTGGGGGAGATGGCTGATTCTAGAATTTTCAGTAATGGAGACTTCCTTGGTGTCAAGCGTATTATGCAAACCAAGGTCTCTAGACCTTGATGATAACTATTCGGAAACGAGAATTATATTCACGTATTTTTTATATAAAGACAAACTGTGCTACAGTTAAAGCTTGTTTATCGAAGTTTTTCAGATACAAGTATCCTTTTTTGTTTACTGTTCAAGCTACCAAAAGGAATTAAAATGGTACTGCTTCAGATATGGGTTCTCTCTCTCTCTCTCTCTCTCTCTCTCTCTCTCTCTCAACTCTCTATATATATACATATATATAGATATATATATATATATAATATATATATATATATATATATATATATATAAATATATACAATATATATATATATAATATTATAATATGCCATTTCCTCTTAGGATGCGGGCTCCCACAGTCTTTTTGGGATGAGGTTGCTGCCCCAGTGCTATTTTCTAACGCGGCCGCGATCTACCACAGTCGACTAACCTCCCAGTAAATCATCACTGCTTAGGTCAAAAGGGTCACTAGATTTTCCAGCCAACGGGCCCAGTGACGTTTCCCCCCACCCACATAGGATCAATCGTGGGTATCTCTGAAAAGAGGATGGATCGTTAACAATTAACTAGAGAATTTAGCTATTCCGCAACAACGATAAATTCCGTCAGCGTATTTAGTGGAATTGTACAGGGAAGCAATCTCTCTCTCTCTCTCTCTCTCTCTCTCTCTCTCTCTCTCCTAACATTTACGACCGTCTTCCTTATAACCCACAGACGCACAGATAGACCAACTGCAAAAAAAAAAGAGAGAAAAAAAAAGAGCGGGATTTACCTGACTAAAACTCCAGTGGGAGCGCTAAAGGGCGGAGAGGGTTCCATTTCAAGGTACCAGTCTCCAACCCCCAAGATTTTCCCAGGTAACCCTAATCAGCGCATTGACATCTTTCACCTTTAACTTCCTCCTACGCGTTTACCTGTGTTGCCTCACCTGGTTACCAAAGGGCGACACAGGTCTGGTTTATCTTGGCAAGTTCATCTTTCAGTATTTTCATTTAGTGGTTGTTTAATTCAAGAACGTAATAAGGAATAATAACACACAGGGATAAATACACAGATGGACAGACGCACACTGGACATACTATGTACAATACATATACAGTATGTATGTATGCATATATATTATATATATATATATATATATATATATATATTTGTATATATATATACTGTGTATATATATATATTGTGTATATATATATATATATTTATATATATATAAATATACATATATATATATATATATATATGTATATATATATATATATATATATATATATATATATATATATATATATATGTACATACTAATATCAAGCAAAAATGTTATTTAACATTCAATCGCTCCACCTCGGAAATAATGCCGAAGGGGAATTATAATTGTTAAGTGACTCAGAACCACTGACTTGGTAACTATCTCACTTCAGTGATAGTGTTCTACCAGCTATATATACTCGTGTGTATATATATATATATATATATATCTTTATCATATATATATTTGCATCATGTATACTTGTAGAGAAAGAGCAAAAAGGAAAAACAAACTTTTTCTTACATTTCAGATCAACCTCAGAATTTTAAACCATGACAGAAAGTTAGGGGAAAATTGCCACAAATCTTGACAATTCCCCTTCCGTCATAGTATATTAATTTTCATGTCACGTTGTTCCTTGCTGTTTCATAATATGATTTTTTATTTTGTCTCTACTTCCCATTTTCCTATGATGTATTGTTTTAAAATATTTCCCCATGGTCTAAGCTTCGTGCATTATCCACCTTGTTCTATTGTTGCTGTAATTCTTGTTTCTGTGTGTTTCAAGTTTTCTGGCTTGTGTTTCAACACGTCAGTTACTGTGATTTTCATAAGCAAATAAAAAGAAAAAGAAAATTTTCAAACATTTTTGCGATGAACATATCGCTACGATAAAACTCATAAAGTTATTAAAACTACAGTCTAAAGTTCCCACACCGAAAATGAAAAGAACGTCTGATGCATTTGATTACTTAAACACACCCAACAGAGCATTTCTTGGCTAAGATAGTCTAGGGTTCCTAGCGGGCTGAAAATTATTAAAAGAAAGACATACCGCACCCTCTCGCCATTCTGCTGACTGAGTAGCCGGGAGACAGCACCTTCTTCTAAAGCAAGTGATAATTATCGCGCATCCACATGTAATCCCGAGTTTGAAACCACGTACGATACTTCACAGATGTGTCGTACAATCTCCCAACTTATTTTATCGCCATCATCATTGTTGCGTTCACCTTCCGTAAATGACTTCGTAATCGCCTTAACTACCCTCATACCCTCCACAAATTCTCTTTTTGCCCATTTACTAGCGTGGGATGGAATAGACGATTCACTACGAGCTTTTTTGAAGTGGATATATGGCGTCCCTGAAACAATGTGAATGGGAGAATATGAATCATTGGGTTAAGTGCTTGGCGGTAAGTGTTTGCGAGACGTAACTCAAGTGTTTCCGTCGTATTGTATGAGAGCTATTGGGTGTTTAATGGGTTTCATCTCTCTTATTTTTGCCCTTTTTTTTAGGTATGAGCTAGGAGGAGACTGAAATTCGTTTTCACTTTAATTATTTGTGAAATATCAATTTCAGTTGATTATTGGAAGAGGCAGAGGCGTTCTATATGGATAATAATAGAAATATATATCACGTTTCTATTTCTAACTGAAATTATCTAACGCAAGAGGCCACGGCCAAGTTATTATACAAATATAAACAGAAGTTTACAGACAAGAAGATCTCTGTCTGTCTGTCTGTCCCCCTATCTCTCTATCTCTCAAAATATATATATATATATATATATATATATATATATATATATATATATATATAGATATAATATAATATATATATATATATATATATATATATAGATAAATATATAATATATATACAGTATATATGCATGCATCCTAGGATCGAATTAATCTTTATTATATAAATACATCGGTCAAAGACAGGATTCGAGCATGTGCTTTTTGGGTTTCAAGCCCAAAGCATAGTTTTGAATCCTGACTTGGGCAGATGACCTTACAATATACAATTCCCTTTCGGTAGAAGTTTTTCCCAAGACAAAGTGAATTCGATATTGAGTGGTACTTGGGGCATGTGCTTGTATAAAATATACGAGTAATTGTATACGAACGTTTCCAATGCTAAAATGCCAACCTCTGAAAATGATTACAAATTATATATTATCATGAATTAATATACGACCGTATAATTACCAGCCTAACTGGTAAAATGCCCCATAAATCAACAAATACCGAGAACAACAATGCACCACACACCAAGCAAATGGCAGTTAAACAATCCGGCTGGAAACAGAAGCAAGCAATTTCGCTTGTTCACGCAACCACCGAGACGAGCAAATGAGAAAGTTAGAGTAAGAGATAATGACGATTCCAAATGGGAAGTAAATCAAAAATGAAAATATGAGACAGCCCCCCTCCCTACAGTTCCATTAGTCAGAGAGACAAAAGCAGCCAAACAAGGAGTAAAAAAAACAAGTAAGCTGGAAGAGCTTTGAAGGGACTGGAAGAGCTATGAAGGGATTTCATTAGGCTTAACTCATTCTCGACACGAGTGAGAGTTTGCGTAAGTATTCAGCAATAGCCTCTCATCGACAATGGCTCCTGAGCCATATGGCTCCAAGAAAGAGAAGGGCAAGAGAGACGATTGGCATACCTGAGGTTTTTTTTATTTTTTCTCTTTTTTTTCTATATTCGCCTTCGGCTCCAAAAGGTTAATGAAGAGGAGAAATCATAAGAGGCTTCCTACCGAAGATCGAGTCACAACAGTCGATCCTAGTTATACATATTCTCTTCATGTCTCTTTTACCCCTCTCTCTTTACTCTCTCTCTCTGTTTTCCATTAAAGACTTTATAGGTTATTGCCATTTGATTAGACTATCTGAACTCTCTCTCTCTCTCTCTCTCTCTCTCTCTCTTCTCTCGATGAGATATTTTTGAGGGCGCGGCAACTCTTAACTTTTGATGACAAAAAATCAATTTAACAGGAAATACCTCGCTGTTTACAGAATTACTGTATAATCTTTATTTCTGCATCGCAACCGAATTGCAATTTTGATAGGCACGAAATGATTAACGATACGGCAACACGTATCAGTACTGTTGGTGTAATGAGAGATTCAAGTTTAAGGTAAAAATCACCCTCTAGTTAGATACATGATGAAAAGTAATCGTGTTTTGTAGAGCCTGAAACCAGCTCCCTAACCTAATAACAATTAATTCACTGGTGGAACATATTAAAACTTCTCTCAAATACTACGGAATTTAGTTGTGTGACCTCATGAAACTAATATATATATAACAGGAAAACTGAACGTTACTGCGGATCAGAATACGCTAACGTATTCAATTGGATCATTCACTGCCATTGTGGTGGTAAAAGTATGATGTAAACTGCAATCCGATCTTTGAAAGCAGAATAATCGTAACTAGGGAGGTCGTCACAATAGATGTGGTTGAAAATAAACCCTTCGATCAAATTCAATTACATAATGAACAACTGTCAGAACAAAATGCTTCCCATAATTCACATCCTTTCCACCCGGATATTCGTTCGAAAATAAACCCTTTGATCAATCACAGTTGTATAATAAAAAATGTTCAGAAAAAAATTGTTTCCCATATTTCATATATCTTTTCCACCTTGGCATTCGTCCACTCTCTTACTTCTGTTTCTTAGCATTATCTCTGCTTACCCCCTTTTTTTATTACCTAAGAGTCTTTATCTGTGGTGGTTCTCCAGGGGTAAATGAAGCCCATTCTTTTGGGCTTCTGTATAAAACTTGCAGAAATATACTTAAAACCTTTATCGTCCTACAATTCTAAGGTGTTTTTGTCATCTCTCTCTCTCTCTCTCTCTCTCTCTCTCTCCTCAAAATCCCGTTTTCTTAATGAATTCCTTCGAAGCACAAAAGTTTTCTCGGTTATTAAGATGATGTGGTCAGAGTCCAACTAATTCTCTCTCTCTCTCTCTCTCTCTCTCTCATACGTGGCTCAATGGCAGAACAAGCAACTCATAAATTGAGGGACCAACGTCCTACTTTCAAACAAGATGAGGAGGGACGGTAATTTGCACTTGTTCCTAAAATCCATTACGCCTCTGTTGACCTAAACCGTGAATTAGGTACAGCACCATGAACAGATATTCAAAGATACTCATAAAGTTTTTCCCGTAGCTCGGATAAAGGTAAATTGACAAATTCCTAGAGAAGGAGAGAGTAAAAAGTGCAAACTTATGCCTTTTTTATAACTTCGGGTGTTCAGGCAGACATTATTCGTTGGTTGCATTCTGCTACATTGTGCGTCTGCTCGTGGCAACTACAGATAAGTAGACAATAGACACATAATGGTCCTCTCTCTCTCTCTCTCCTCTCTCTCTCTCTCTCTCTCTCTCTCTCTCTCTCTCTCTCCGTTTTTTGCTAAGTGCCTTGCCAGGAGGAAACATTTATCTAAGAGGACGCCAGTCTGTCTCAATAATAGTTTTGTTTGTCTGGAAAGTATACAAGCATGTTGATTTCATTATTTACTCCTACTACTATGACTACTGTACCATTCTTGCTGATTTTACCACCGCTGCTGATTTTACTGCTCCAGCTACTACTACCACAACTGCTATTCAAAATCTACGACACCGTCCGCACTCAGCAGGCTCCACCCACCCCAGCGTACAGCCATGGCGTGAGAGAAAAACGAGTTAACTTCCCTGGCAATAGGTTTAATTATCTGTTACCATTACCTTTGTTGTTAATACCCTCTGGCCCCTCGAGGGGAAATTCTGGCATTTAGGTCCTGGAGGGAAAAGGAAGAAGAGTCGAGGAAAATGGCGTGGTTGCGAAACTGGAATCCAAATTGCTTAATTGGCGAGTTTCATTTGGGCATTGTTGCGCTGGAGACTGGGTTTCTCTGCCCATCAACCAGCGTATAATTTGTTATTTGCTTTTCTTTTCTTTTTTGGGGGGGGCTACTTCACTGCTTCCCTTGTGTTATTATTTATTCTACAATGTGTTGTACTGATTGCTTTCGTGAAGGTGTTAATGTTTCATCCTTTATTTATTTTAATCTGGTAGGATGGATTTATCACAGCCGCGAATGAATAAGATCAAAGTTTTCAAGTTTGATTGTTCATTCATTATTTTATTCACTTGTTACTTTAGCACTTGCCTACTTCCTTCAGGCAAATTTTTGAGCGTCTCAATTTACTTGAAGTAAATGCATATGAATGGAGAGTGAAAGCTTTAGTAAAGAAACCTCCACAGATGAGACATGAACGTGAACATAAACTTTCTACACATATTACATAAGTATTCCCTTTCTTCCTTTCTGCCTTCAGAGAGCTACCCTGAAGCAAATTTTGAATTTACACAAAGTAGATTCGTAAAACATGCAATTTTCGTGGTAACGACTTTTAGCAGTTCTTAATGACCACTATATTCAGAAATTTAATTTTCGGTTCGATTTTAAACGCTCGTACCTAAATAGAGCTGCGCTAAAACACAAAGTTATTCTTCACGAATTTGAGCCTGTTCGTATGATAAACAAGTAAAAAATGCGCCGAAGTTTTTTCGGCACAATCGGGTTTTCTGTACAGCGTATAATGCCGTATGAAACTCTCAGCCACAGCCCGGTGGTGGCCTGTGATGTTGGCGGTGCCAGACACACGATCATGGCTAAATTTAACCTTACATAAAATAAAAACCATTCAGGCTAGAGGGCTACAATTTGATATGTTTGATGATTGAAGGGTGGATAATCAACACACCAATTTGCAGCCCTCTAGCCTCAGTCGTTTTTAAGATTTGAGGGAGGACAGTAAAAGAGCGGACGGACAGACAAATAGCCATCTCAATAGTTTTCTTTTACAGAAAACTAAAAATAGAATTTTTTATGGAAGAGAGAGAGAGAGAGAGAGAGAAGAAGAGAGAGAGAGAGAGAGAATATTCTGACCAGAAACAGTTCTCTCTCTCTCTCTCTCTCTCTCTCTCTCTCTCTCTCTCGTTTTCTTTCCTGAAAATTCAAATTTTTCTCTTACTATTGAACTTATCTTCGTAAAGAAAAACTTGTATTTACTCACACCTCCAATTACATCCGTGCGATTAAAACTGACTCAAAAATTTTATTTTTTATGTACAATTATTGAGGAAGTGTATATACAGTCATATTTAATGAAACATTGATGATTATATCATTATTTAATTAAAAGGTAAACCGCAAATTATCTTTCCCATTATACAAGAAAAACTATGATAACAAAATTGCCAATTTTCAACATACTAAACTATTTTTTTTATGGGAGTGCTAAAGTACAATATATACAGCATATTTTAATATTAACTCAAAAAATAATATCCAATCAATACCTCATTAAGAATAGTCATATAAAGCACTTACGAAAGGGGAAATGACAGGCAATCTAGAATGAGTCATCATACGATGATCTAATAATTTCTTTCCAAAATAAAAGGCTGGAATACTTTTGTTTAAAAAACAAATGAAATCAAAACATCGCCGAAATAAAAAGATGATTCAAAGCAACTCGGTTAAAAAAATTAACACGTAGGTAGGTCTGCCCCTACCTTTTCTCTTTATCTGCGCTTCACTTTACCCTTTCGCTAACAAAACCTTGATTTGCTTTACTTTTCCACTAAGTTGGAGGTAATTTTAAACAATTATTTTTCTGTCACTGCAACCTGTTAATGTATTATTTACCTTTCGTGCAGCCATTATGACGATGTAATTGTCTTTTATTTCATCCAATTATTTCTCTTCCCTCTGTTCTTGCCGCACGCTTTCATTCAACTGTTTTTGATCAATAGATCTTGGGAGTTTTCAACTTTACTCGTGAAATATATCTTCCGTCAAATATAAGCAAAATGTGTAAGTATATCCAGAATTATGTTCCTCTGTCCATGCCGTACAGATTTTGTCGAAGGTTTTTAAAAACTGATGCTGACAGACACTGCAATAAATGTTTAAACATTATATATTTAATGTATGATGGATGAGCCTTTCTCCCGTTCCCCCTCGCTTTGATGATGTCAAAGTATTAGACATAATATCTCCCTTCCTTTTGCACTTCCTCTCTTTATCTGAATTAGAATCAAATGAACAGAAAGCTGTTATTAGAACATTTATTTGCACACGTTGCATCTTCTCTCTCTCTCTCTCTCTCTCTCTCTCTCTCTCTCTCTCTCGTCTGGAGGAAGGGAAGCTAAACCAAGATCTTCCATAGCTCTTATAACTCTTCAAGTATATTAAAGAAAATAGGCGTTTATTCCGTCGCCTAGTTTTGTTGTTATCGATAATTATATCTACATCTAGTTCCTCGTTGGGGGAGTCGGTAGAGTTGTCGGCTAGCACTTGCTAGGCCCGAATTCGAGTCTCCGGCCGGCTAATGAAGAATGAAATTTATCTCTGAGTGATGAAATACATTTCTCGCTATAATGTGCTTCTGATTCCACAATAAGTTGTAGGTCCCGTTGCTAGGTAACAATTGGTTCTTAGCCACGTAAAATAAGTCTAATCCTTCAGGCCAGCCCTGGGAGAGCTGTTAATCAGCTCAGTGGTCTGGTTAAACTAAGATATACTTAACTTTCTGCTTGTTCAGAATTAAAAAGTATATTACTATCCTGCGGCTTATAGAAAAATAATTAATTTTTTAAAAATTAATTCAATTTATAGATCATAAGAAATTTCAGGGTCTGTGACACCTGTAGAGAGAGAGAGGAGAGAGAGAGAGAGAGAGAGAGAGAGAGAGAGAGAGAGAGAGAGAGAGAGGTATTAACTCTTACGAGAGATAGAGAGATGCAAGCAATCTCCGTTGAGAGAGAGAGAGAGAGAGAAAAAAAAAAGACACGCTGTCATTATAAAGGCATTTCCTTGCCTGTATCACAAGCATGACTGCGCATGTCGGCATTTCTTTGTCTCCTTCAGGAGACGGAAGAAGCTGTATGATGAAAACCCCAGCAAAAATTACCCTTTCACGGATTATTTAAGGAGTCTTAACAAACAGCAAGAATTGTTTTTTGTTTTTTTCATCTTCTCTTCCTTTTTTTGCTCTGCAAAGCAAGAATAAACAATGGAAATGCGAAGAGGCGCAAAAGAGAGGAAGGGATTGTAAGGAGCTTTTTCCAAAATGGCCCCTTCTGCTTCGCATCTTACCCGACGCCCTCTCTTATGAAAGAGGTATATTGAAAGTTCAAAGGTCATTTTGACTCTGTGGTCTGGTTAAACTACCTAATAATAATATTTAATAATAATAATAATAATAATAATAATAATAATAATAATATAAATAGGTAGTAGACCCTCTTTTAAACAAGTGGTGTTGAAGGTGACTGCTGCATCAGAAAAATAGAACCAACTCTATCCAAAATAATAATAATAATAATAATAATAATAACAACAACAATAATAATAATAATAATAATAATAATAATAATAATAATAATAATAATAATAATAATAATAATAATAATAATAATAAAACTTCAATATATCTTATTTTAGAAGTATATGCTAAATCATAATCTTGGTGCCTTATCGTAACTTTGTTTTGCTATAAATTTCGCACTTTGGCATCTGGATTTCCTGAGAACATGTGCAAAATCCAAACTATTTCCAACAAAAGTATAAAATCTATATTTCAGACAAAACGTACGACCAAGTATACAGTACTTGCACTCGAACGAGTCTAAATGCAATGAGGACAAAATACAAAGGTTAATGATAATGAGTTGAGAAAGAGACAATATTTAAAACGTATCTGAATATTGGCGATGTAGAAGACGGGGCATAGATCAAGTTCTTAATATTAACCGGGGATTTCATATTTGGGAGCAGGTAAAGAAATATACAGTCAATTTCAAAAAGGTAAATAAAAATTATACCAGTGACTGTTGCATTTCAAAAGCTCGTTTTATAGCATTTTCGTGAACGAAAATGCCACCTGTTTCACATGCAGGTGCAAATGCAATTAACCTGATATTACTGCAAGGCGTAAAACTTGTAGATTGCTTCTGTCCGTTTAGCTTATTCTCGTGGTATACATGTTATTGCTCTATAACGTAGCTGTGTCCTCCAAACTATGACAAGAAATTTATTGAACATTTGAGTTTAGCTTTCACGTCTCAAAAGCCCTTTTTAATTTAGTTTTTACTTTTCCTGTGCTCCGTGACTAAAGAATTTTTGTTCTTTTTTTCCCTAGAGAAAGTCATTTGACATTTTAGCAAACGTGTGTAATTCTACATAAATTTTTGAAATATACAGTTTTTTTGTGCGTATTTATGTTGCTCATACTCATATAAGTGCCGCGAACGATTTATATATCCAGGACAAAAACGAAGAAGAAAAAAAATCTGGTGAAGGTGACTGGTCATGCTGCGTCTCGAATGCCGGAACTCGGAAGTCGTCTTTTTGAGTACCAGATTTGGTTACTCGAACCTAAGAAGATTGTTCTTTCCATTTGATAACTGACATTGTCCTGGTTTTCAGAGCAAAAGTCTGCCCTCGAAAATCAAGATAAAAAAATAAGTGATTTTGTCGCAGAGTAAGAATACAACGCCCCAGCCAAAGACATCAAATGCAATTGAGCAGGAGGTATCCAAGGAGATCGAACAGAAGACATCCAACAGGATCGAACAGGGAACATCCAATGGAATCCAAAAGATGACATCAAAGGGGATCAACCACATGACGTCCAGTGGAATCGAACAGGAGACATCCAAGGGGATCAAACCGAAGAAATCCAGTGGAATCGAACTGATTACATCCAGGGGAATCGACCATAAGGCATCCAGTTGAATCGAACTGATTACATCCAGTGGAATCGACCAGAAGACATCCAGTGGAATCGAACAGGAGACATCCAAGGGGATCGAACCGAAGAAATCCAGTGGAATCGAACTGATTACATCCAGAGGAATCGACCATAAGACATCCAGTTGAATCGAACTGATTACATCCAGTGGAATCGACCAGAAGACATCCAGTGGAATCGAACAGACATCCAAGGGGATCAAACCGAAGAAATCCAGTGGAATCGAACTGATTACATCCAGAGGAATCGACCATAAG
>NC_089761.1:20053143-20058143 GCF_040412425.1 Macrobrachium rosenbergii | reverse complement strand
GCGGCCCATGAAACTTTCAGCCACGTTCCGGTGGTGGCCTGTGTTGTTGGCGCCTATAGCGGTGCCAGACGGATGATCATGGTTAACTTTAACCTTAAATAAGATAAAAACTGCTGAGGCTAGAGGGCTGCAATTTGGTATGTTTGATGATTGGAGGGTGGATGATCAACATTCTAATTTGCAGCCCTCTAGCCTCAGTAGTTTTTAAGATCTGAGGGCGGACGAACAGACAGAAAGCCATCTCAATAGTTTTCTTTTACAGAAAACTAAAAAAAAAACGCAAATCAGGATTCAGAAAAGAGGAAATGAGAATTAAGAAGGGAGTTAGGGAAGAATTCCCTGGAGAAAAGGCATCAGTTCTTATTCTCATTTTATTTCAGTTATTCTTTAGGTTAATACCAGAGTTCCTTTTTGTTACCTACAACATCAGCCTCTTCACACAAACGTACACGGAAGACTCATCAGCAGCAAATCGACCCTTCACGCAATATGTACTTCTATCTCTCTTGAAATCTCTCTTTCCTTGGAAATTAAGCCTTTTTACTGCATTACCTCTTTTACTCTATCACTCAGCAATTACCCGGTCTCTCTTCTCCTGATCATCACTTCCAGATAATACGTACATTTCGCCATTCTACCCTTCTCTAATTGATCAATAACCTCAAAACATTTTGACCTAACTTGACATTAATGCTTAATTCTAACCCAGATTTGTTATGTTTCTACAATTCTCAGGTCAATTCACCGTATTCCTCGATAATACTTAAAACAATTCATTTGACATATTCCACATCTGACATCCACATAAGACTTTCACAAATGTAAGTTGTTCCAGCTTCTCTTTCTGAAACGTATCATGGGCTTTCATAGTCGCTCCTCTCTTCTAGCAAAACTTTTGCAGAGATCCAGCTACCTTCCTGTACTCTGTGAATCGCCTCAACTTTCATCCTACAGTCACATCTTACATTTACTCCCATGTATCTACATAAATCAATTCTTATCTTGAGTTATGCATACTAGTATTCACTGCCCAGTCTTCATGGTTTCTATTAACACTAATCATATCCCTGTTAATATTCACTTTTAGATTTCTTTGCTTGCAAATACCTCTTTTCGCTGTGGTCAGCAGCTTTTCGTCGTTATCACCAATAAATGCGTCACTATTACATATATCGACCATCTTATATTCCATTCACGACCCTTTCTTGACGCACAGGTTTGCACCTAAAACTACTGATCTTTCCCTGGCTATTCTCACTGCTCAGTTCATTAAAGTACTGAACCACCATGAAATATGACACACCCTTGTCTCAGGCCCAATTTTACGTGCTTAGCTTCCATTATAAAAACCTTTGATAGCTCTCAACACCTTCACTTTTATCCCTTACATCCTCATAGCTCTCAACACCTTCACTTTTATCCCTTACATCCTCAGCACCTCCATATTGTATCATTAGATTTTTTCCATTCCTAAGCACACCACATATAGCTTTTCCGTTTATTATGAAACTTATCAAACACCTGCTTCATATTAAACACCTGTTTAACATACCCATTTCCAATACACGCTGGTCTTCTGTAATTTAACTTTCTTCTCAAACACATGCCTTGCACCTTTCCTAGTCTACCAAGTAATTACAGTATTATTACAGTCAAATTTGTCACCCTGATACAATTATTTCACCTGCCTATTTACTTGGAAATTTTCCCTCGTCCAAATATTACCTTGGTCAGCTACTCAATTAAGCATTTTCCAAGCAACGTACAGCAACATTTCACTTGTAATCTCATCGGCTCATGGTGCCTTTCCATCCTTAAACTTCTTCCTGATATCCTTCCACACCCTACACCCCTTTAAAATACTCATTCCATGACAAGGGATAACATTTTCTTCTGGCTTCATCTCTCCATTTGTATCCCATGATTAATGTGCTCTGTCTCTGTCTCTCTCTGTCTATATATATATATATATATATATATATATATATATATATATATATATATATATATATATATATATATATATATATATATATATATATATATATAATATTATATATAATATAATATGTATATATGCTGTCTCTATATTATTTACAGTACGTTCATTATAAAAGGGGAAGGTTCAGATTGTATTATTCATCCGTTTTAAAGCTAGGAATTTGGGATGAGGTTGCCAGCACGATGCCCGTTGCCCGATAGCTGGTCATGAGCAACTTGTAGGCTAATGGTATTTGGTGACCTATCGTAGGGCGTGAGAATGTACTCTATACTTTTTCATCAATTTTTTTTTCTTAAGAGCAGTGCCAGTAGGTGTTAGCCTCCTGGTTGTTTAGTAAGAGCGGGTCCGGATCGAACCACTGACCTCGTAAATGTAAGTCCAATGCTGCATGGGTATATACAGTATATACATAATATTATATATACATATATATATATATATATATATATATATATATATATATATATATATATATATATATATATATACATATATATACATATATATATATACTTATACACATGTATATAAACAAACAAACAATGCATACTTATATGCATATATATATATATACATATACTGTATATGCACACATATATATATACATACACACACATACACATGTGCTTGTGACACGCGTATATATTTGATATGTGTGTGTGAGAAGGTGAGAATTAAGCAGTAGATCAAATACCATCAGCTCCTAACACTGACCCACGAATTTTATAAGACAGGAATGGCTTTCATATAATTTATTTTAAATTTTGTGGCATCAGATATGCAACTTTGAGGCAGCAGCCGAGAGATGAAAAATGTTTGTTCCGGAAAATTATTACACAATAAAAATCCATTTTTCTCCTCTGTTCTCAAATTTAGAATTTCTAAAGGTTACAAGTAAATGCAAGGTTTTATCACCCACCTATAGAAAGCTGTACATCATTCACTATTCTTTACGTCATGGCGTACGCAAACGCACGAACATTCGAACGCGAAGCCTTATCTCTGACGCAACGAGAAGTCGAGGGGTTAACCCATAAATAACAGGAGACAAACACCTCGGACTAACACCAACATCCGCGCAAAAAGTATTTTGCAACTGGGAAAGAAAAAAAAATAACAAGAAAAGATTAAAAAAAATACAAAGGCATAATGATAATAAACCACGATCGAGATAAAAGGACTTCCGAGGAACAATAGAAGGAAGGTGAAATGGCAGTAATTGCCTAACGAAATAGAAAGAAAAAATGGGAAAAAATAATCAACGACTACTGCGGGTGTTTACGTTCTCCCGTGTCGTCTTTGTCCGGGAGGGATGAGCGTAAGTTACCGCAACGTCATCCATTACGTGCTTTTGACGTCACGGCGTTGCTTGTAAGAGCAACTGCTGAAAGCGGGTAGCGGCAACCAAAATTTTTTTTTTATTTACCAGGAAGGAGTAAGGAAATCATAAAAGGAAGTGAAGAACAAAAAGAAACGTTCTCCGACAGTGTGCGATTGCTAAAGATTTTTTTTTTTTTATACAAAGATGTATATACCAAATGCTCTTCAAAGTCTTACACCTCCGGGAAATTGGGTGTCAAATACTCATCGTTTAAATGTGGAAAATTATCATTACAAGTATTAGATATTGAGAAATTTTTGTTCATAAACAACATATTATTAATAAAAGGATCATTCAAAATTTACTTTTTATTTTACTTCAGAGAAATGGTTTTTATTTTCAAGTCGTCAGTGGATACGAAAATACATCAAAGAAACCAATATAGATTATCGTAAAGTTTACTGAAATACTTAATCGGAAAGTAAAGAGGCATCGGCCGTGGCTTGTGTGACGCCAGGTCTTTATTCTCATAAATCAGCAGACGGGTCTGAAAAAAACAGATCTTTCTCGGACACTCGAAACTGCAGTGACGCAGATTCGATGTGGAAAAAAAAGGACGGAGGAGATGCTTCGTGTCTCCTAATTCTTTGCTGATCTTCGTATTCTTCACAAATAATATAATTACTGACCTAGTTAAATAATAATTCTTCATCTTTCCCTATTGCTTCAACTAAATCTCTCTCTCTCTCTCTCTCTCTCTCTCTCTCTCTCTCTCTCTCTCTCTCTAGTACAAACATCTTGAATGGATACGTCTTCGTTACTTACAATCTCAATCTCTCTCTCTCTCTCTCTCTCTCTCTCTCTCTCTCTCTCACACACACACACACAAATAGACACACACACACATAAGAAAAGAACGCCACAGCCTTTCTGTACAGTCTTTTTTTTTTTTTTTGGCCAGCCCTGTGAGAGCTGAAAGTCAGCTTAGTGGCCTGGTTAATAATAATAATAATAATAATAATAATAATAATAATAATAATAGTAATAATACAGTCACTTTTAAACTTTGTATGCACTACGTATATATACTGTATAAATACATACATCCTTCAAAGTCGAACAGCAACATGGAAAGACTGAACGGTGATGATAAACATGGCCACCGATAAAATCTCTTTACCACAGACATAACATCAACACCTCACAATGAGAAATACTTATCTCGTAACAGATTGCATTATAATAGCGGGTTAGGTTAGAGTTGCAAAAGCGATCTCTCTCTCTCTCTCTCTCTCTCTCTCTCTCTCTCTCTCTCTCGTACAATACCTCAAATTGATGTCTTTGTTGTAAGTTGTAACAGTCTCTCTCTCTCTCTCTCTCTCTCTCTCTCTCTCTCTCTCTCGTACATCTTGAATGGACACGTTTTCGTTATTTACAATCTCTCTCTCTCTCTCTCTCTCTCTCTCTCTCTCTCTCTCTCTCCTCTCTCTCTCTCTCTCTCTCTCTCTTGTTCAATACCTTGAATGGACACTTCTTCGTCGTTACTCTCTCTCTCTCTCTCTCTCTCTCTCTCTCTCTCTCTTACCATATGTTGAATTGATACTTCTTCCTTCTCTCCATCCCTCTCTCTTTCTCTCTTACAATATCTTGAATACCTTCTCTCTCTCTCTCTCTCTC
>NC_089761.1:20038143-20050643 GCF_040412425.1 Macrobrachium rosenbergii | reverse complement strand
TTCAGCTTTCACTAAATGCTACTTATTATCCGTGCTTCTTTTTCTCCAAATTGGACATGTAATACAAATGCTCGAATTATTTTAAATATTTTATATTCAACGTCTTGAGATCACGGGAAAACTGGGTAAAATGAAAGAGAGGAGAGAGTAATGTATATTGTACATAGATTGTGTGTGTCTACGAGAGAGAGAGAGAGAGAGAGAGAGAGAGAGAAAGAGAGAGTGTGGCGACCGTGTCTCCAGTAAACGAGGTCTTCAGCTTGTGGGAAGATTGGTGAGAAATATATGGGTGTGGGTCACGAGTAATGGTTCTCAGCGCACCGCAATTAAATTCGTTGATGTGTTGTTGTTTATGTTGCTGCTGTTGTTGTTGCTACAGTTCCTGATGCTATTCCTTGCCACAACAGATGAGTGTCTTTCAGGTGTTGTTGCTAGTGCAAAAGTTTCTGTGCTTGCACCTTTCATTATTTCTTTGCTACTATGGTGAATATTTTGCATCATTTCTGTCGTCCTAAAGGGGTTTGCATTTATTTTTCTACATTTAAGGTTTATTTATACTTTTCTACGCGTAATTTGCATTATTATCACGTTAAAATATTTTGATAATTGTCTATACCTCAATTCATTTTATCTGTTTAATTTCAATTGCGTTATCTTCCCAGCTCTTGCTACAGTAATCTAATCTTTAGCATTAAACTCATTCTGCGACCATCTTCCCGTTCAATTAAAGTCTGTTCGTGCACTTCCTCTTTTTAAAAAGATGTTAAAAAAGTAAAAAAAAAAAGAAACAATCGATTAACCCAAGCAGACGGGGGTCAAGTATTATCATTCAATCTCGGGATAATTTGCTTGCAAGCACATCGATCCGAGACGCCGGAGCTTTCCTTGTAAGATGATCTTCATAACCCCACGCAAAACAAGGTTGGTTTATGCATGCAAGCGCGTCGAAGAAACGCGGAAGCCATAACCACAAACACGCCGAGCTGTAATTGGATGATTGAACGTGAAATGGGCGATTTATTACCCAATTTACTCCGCTTTACCTACTACGCGAAGAAGACAAAGCAGTGGAAACTTTACGATAGTCTTCTCTGGATTCAGGTAATGATTCTTAAAGTATCATTAGGGCAAAAATACTGCTTCATTTTGCCTTTTATTTTCTTAGAATGATGTTGCCTTTGTTTTTTCATCCTCTCTTTAAATAAATTCATATCCTTTTCCGCACCTCGTATACGGATTTTACAGCGTTTTTTTTTTTTTTTTTTTTTGCAAGGTTACCACCTTCTCTTCAAAGGTTTATGATCATCTTTTGGTTTTCAGACAGTTAACGATCATATCTTTTTCTTTTTCCCTGTAGCTATCAATTTATATTTTTTCTTACTAGAGGGCGCAGTCTTCGTTTGTCATTCCTAAAGGTTACGGTCGTCATCTGCAGCCAAACATTATGATCACCATTTTTTAACAGCCACGATTGTCTTTTGTTTTCCACCCCGTCTTCCGCACACCGAGAAAAAAAGAGGTTACAAAAATTCAGCTCCTTTCCTGTTATGTCATTGCACTTATGCAGCTTTGCAATTGTCTTATAATCTTTCGTCACATTCCGAAAAAAATAAGTAAATAATATCGCGTGAGAGAGACACTTTTGTCTCTAAACAGAATCCCTTTTCATGAGAACTTCCAGAAAGAAACAGCGTCTTGAACGGGTTGGGCAAGAACGAGAAATCTCAAAATTTTTCTTTCTTTCTTTATCTATTATTTTATTTTTTATTGCTTTTGTCGGAAGTCGACTAACTGTTGATTTTCTTCTTTTCTTCCGCAGAGAAGCAGCTGACACGCCTACGACTCAAACGAAGAAACCTGTAGAAGGCCTAATTTGTCTCCCTTTCTTGGAAAAACCTTTCCTTATAACTAATATCCTAGTTTGCAAAAAATAGACCAGAACTCTTCTTTAACATTTAATCAGAAATCTAAAAGATTCTAAAGCAACAGAACTGTAATTAAATATAGCCTACATACCAACTTCAACACCCGACAAAAACAAGGATATCAGATTCAAATTCTTAGGAAATAAACATAACGGAAACCACTGACTGATAGAAACAAGAAGCACACTTGAAATCCAAATCTCGACTCCTCCATATTGCCACTCCCACAAGCGACTTTCGACTCACTCCCTTCTGCTATACTGATCATCTTAAAAATGGCCACAGTGAAGACCTCTTTAGCAATTCTATGCATAGCCTGCTTCGCGGGCATCGCCTACGCCAGGATGCCCTACGTGTTCTCTTCCGGTTACGAGTTTATCACCGGTCAGGTCTCCCAAACGTTCTCCTGCGATGGGCGTCCTTACGGATATTACGCCGACGTAGATAATGCCTGCAGGATCTTCCATATTTGCCTGCCAATCCCCGATGACGCGGGACAGGTAAGTCTTTGGTGACACATAAGAAATGAGATGCATAAGTAATACACTGTATGGCCTCCCTGGCTCATGCCGCCTCCTCACCGCCGGGGTGGGGTTGGAGACCCCAGGGGCCGGGGAGTCCTGGGAGCAAGCGTCGCCAGGTGGTTCATATATATATATATATATATATATATATATATATATATATATATATATATATATATATATATATATATATATATATATATATATACATATATATATATATATATATATATATATATATATAATATACAAATATATATATATATATATATATATATATTATATATATATATATATATATATATATATATATATATATATATATATATATATATATATATATATATATCAATATATATATATATATTATATTATATATATATATATATATATATATATATATATATATATATATATATATATATATTTGTGTATGTGTGTGTTTATTAGTTGGACAAATTCGACAGTAAAGTACCGAAACTCTAGCACTGAATTCCTAGCTACAGGAAAATAATACTTCTGAACTGTAAATGTAAAATTAGTCATTAGAAAAGGAAATATATATAAAAGAATGGTAGACTTATGCAGACCAGTAATAATGCGAACAAAAGGTTACAAAATGAATGGGTTTCAAAGTGCCAGATGAAGATGGCTGGGAGAAGGGAACCCACCCACCCACCCCTTTCATCATGTACCAGCTTTCACCACAGGGGTCAGATTATAACTTCCACCCCCCCTCTCCCCCTTACTACCGGTTCCCACCCTCTACCCCCGAATCTACGTTCTACCCAATGGCACTGATTTAATAACAATCTCGACTTGTTTCGTTACTGTCGTCTCTTTCACTGACTCCACACCCCACCCTTCTCTCTCTCTCTCTCTCTCTCTCTCTCTCTCTCTCTCTCTCTCTCTCAGTTGGAGACAGTGGGTGTCATGAAGAGTGTGGGAACCAGGTTTTTCTTTTTTGGGCTTGGGCAAGTTGTGGGCGGGGGTGTGGATTTATGAGGTAATAGTGGTATTGTAGGCCTACGAGAGTATTTCGTTGTTCAGTGTATGGAATTATTTTTAAAGATAAGCAGGCCTTTTTTCATTTATTCAACTTGATATTGTCACGTAAAAGCACTGAAAATACAGGAAATTACCATCGAACTACCCTATGTACTAGAGAAGTTATTTCCTCAGGAGGGAGAAATGAATCCTTATAATTACAATTTTAACATGTATTTCATGATAAAGGAAAACCATGCTCACTTCTTACTCAAACTCTATAAGTTGTCTTTGCAAATGATTTACGTAAAAAGTAAGTTAACGCTGATAAGGGTTCCGGCTGTATATTGTGATTCACAACAACTAATATCATTGTCATTATTATAAACTATCCTTTAATAATTACAGTAAATCTGAACTACCTAAATCCACTGTACTTAGATGTTATCATTAGCACGGACGGTCGTTGTCTGTCATCCCAGCAACGCAAATACGACGATTTTGTAAATCTGGTAAGATACTACTGACGTCTACTTTGTAAGACCTAGAAGAAAAGAAAGAGAGAAAGGAAAAAAAAAGACCGGGTGACCGTTACATAACCCCTCTCATTTCGGCAACTGATAATTATTAGCAATAGTAGTTAATTATGAAGTCATTTCCTTAAGCACGTTTCTTCACTTAATAGTTTAAGTTACTTTATCACACGCTTTAAGTGAAAGTTGTTAGTGTGACATGGCATATATGTGCAAATCATTTACCCTCTTGAAAATCGCCTGAAAGCTGTAATGATCAAAATATGATTCCGTTTTCAAGTGATCATTAGGTAATGGGAGATACACAGGTGTACGGCGATGTATATATTTCTTTGCGCACAGATGGCAAATGAGTATCCTTCATATATGAGTATATTTCAAACTGATACATGAAAACAGTTAATTATATACATATATATATATATATATATATATATATATATATATATATATATATATATATATATGTGTATACACATAATATATATATATATATATATATATATATATATATATATATATATATATATATATATATATATATATATATAATTGATCGCTGAATAATTTTCAGTAACTTATAACCTGATTATCCATATTGGAAATTTATTTAGATTACATAAATGAAAACGTTAATATTATTACTCTAATCTCTTCTTAAGAGTCACCACTGTAAATAATTCAGTAATCACTCTGTTCCCGAAACAAACACCGAGAATGGCAACTGAATTGTTTTGTGCTTACGATCACCTTATCTCATATCGGAAGCTCTTCATTTGCCATCGCGCAATAAATGACTAATTCGAACCACTCCTTCATAAAAAAAAAAAAGCCTCCTTTCAGAAATGACGAGCACTCCCTTATAAAAAGCTTCCTTTTAAAATTGACGAGCACTACCTTATAATTTTTTTTTAACTGACGACCACTTCCTTATAAAAAGAACTTTCTTTTAAACTTGACGACCACTCCCCTATAATTTTTTTTTAATTGACGACCACTACCTTATAAAAAGAACTTTTTTTAAACTTAACGACCACTCCCTTATAAAAGAACTTTCTTTTAAACTTGACGACCACTCCCTTATAATTTTTTTTTTAAATGACGACCACTCCCTTTTAAAGGAACTTTTTAAAAATGACGAGCACTCCCTTATAAGAACAAACTTCCTTTTAAAAATGATAAGCACTCCCTTATCTAAAAAGAAAGTTGCTTTTAAAAATGAAGAGCACTTACTTATAAAAAAGACTCCTTTAAAAATGACAATTATTCCCTTATTAAAAAAAAAAATTCTTTTAAAAATGACAAGCAATTCCTATCGTCGGCTTCCTCTGTGATGTTGTAGTTGCCGAAATGAATAGCTTACATTTAACGCAAGTCATCTCGTGTTTGTTCGTGCGTGTGTCTGTTGTCTCTCTTCAGATATTATTAATTTTCGATAATTGTGTGAAGATTATGAGGTATCGTATAAATGGAGGAAGCCGGTATGGGCATTATATCAAATAATTCATTTACCTTATCGCTTGATTTCGTTTTGCTTCTCTATATGATTCGTTTAAAATGTTTTCCATATTGCACTATGTTTAAACGTAGGTGTATACGTACACAAATGTGTATATATATACATACAAATACACACACACATATATATATATTTATATACATACATACTGTATATATACAGTACGTTATGAGTGTATATATATATATATATATATATATATATATATATATATATATATATATATATATATATATATATATATATATATATATATATATATATATATATATATATATAATTATCAACCCAAATGGGAGAAAAATTAAAGAAACAATGACTCACTCCTTATGTAAACTTCGTAAACCAAGAATAAAAATAACTGTGAGGCACGATTTTCCCAAAATAATTAATAAAGAAAAAATTGGAAAGATATCAAGGTATCGTCTCTGATTGGCAGTCATGATCCGAACGCGTTGTCACACTTTCGATAACTGACACAGCTGGGAAATGCCAAGGCCTTTTTAATGAAATAGTAATTATATTTCATATGACGTCTTCACCTTATTTCTTGCACAATTTGTATTTTCATCCAAAGCAAACGATAGCGTTCTCTCTCTCTCTCTCTCTCTCTCTCTCTCTCTCTCTCTCTCTCTCTCTCTCTCTCTCTCTCAACTGCAGCCACAATATGTGAAAAATTAGCGCCATTACAACAGCTATCTCAGACAAGCAATAACTGATATGAAGCTCAACGAAAGGAGGAAACAAAGAAATTAGATGCTGCGCCTTCAACAAATGAGGCACAAAATGTCTAAATCATATCTAAGTTCTCTTCAAAAAGAAACAATGGAAAAGCGGCAGAACAGAAAGACCTTGACATCAATGATTGCCAGTTTTCGGCGACTTTGCTGGTTTTAATGTTGCCGTCGAGAGAGAGAGAGAGAGAGAGAGAGAGAGAGAGAGAGAGAGAGAGAGAGAGAGAGAGAGCCCTTACATGCAAAGGATGCAGAAAGACTTGATTCTCTTAGCAAAGTTTTATAATGGTTGTCTAGCTGTTTCAGTTAGCCTGGTTAGTACGATGTATCTTGTTTTATACTGACCTGGCTTAAAGCTTATGTTTATATTAAGTATATTAAGTATACAATTAAAGATCGTAAATGTATGAAATGGGAATGGTATTTAAGCTTTGAGTGTACCCAGTCATGTGTCATTCATAACAGTGTAGTCCAAAGATTAACAGATAAAGTGCAAATAAGCAAAGAAGCTGTTTTATACCAATACAGTTGAAAATAATACACTCTGACATCTCAAGTAACTCGAAATCAAGCCTAAAACAGTTACAGTGGTTTAATTTATTGTTCTATTAGGACCAGCTGAAAAAATGAAGAATTCTTTTCAAATACAGCGTTTTGAGAAGAATCTAAGTATTTGAAAGTTCATTTTAACTTTTGTTATTGTTCTAGATCAGTGGTTCTTAAACTTTTTTGCCTTGCGCCCCCCTCTGCATTATGTATAGATCCCATTCGCCCCCTACCCCTGAACTTTTTGCCAACTATAATCTATAAACAATATGTTGTCTATTTGTATGCTATTATACTTATCATAACAATAAAAGGCAATTCATAAACGAGATTTGAAATTAAAATTTACTTATATTTTGAATTTTTGGCATGTTTTGAGATAATAATTAGAAAATATATGGAAGCAGTGATAACGTTTTTGGCAATTTTGTAATTAACATCACAAATTAAAAAAAATAATAGGCACCATCTGGCAACTCTGCTTGCGCCCCCCTTGGAAGCTTCTGGCGCCCCCCAGTTTAAGAATCGCTGTTCTAGATTAAGAGTGTCATGTGCTTACTTATGCTAGCACGGACCCTTGCCCTAAGGTGGAAAGGTGTAAAAAGGATTAGGAGCCCTGGTGTGTACCCCCGAACGATATTCTAATTTACAGCCAAAAAGCGAGGCAGAAAATTTAAAATGAGTCTCTTTCATTAACGAAATCAAATTAAACGTAAGCCAAGGTCTTTTTAGATTACGGGAATCATTGGAGCGCGATCTGTGAAACATTTCCTTTCTCCTTGAAATATTCTTGGAACTTGGTAATGGTATGGTAATATTTATAATCATTATAATTTAACTGATTTTCTATGCTAATCATTTCACCATAAAGGGGTTGTATTTAAAATGTCTTTCCATGGTGAAGCGACACCTTGGAATGCTTTATGTTGTTTATGTTTATTTGGTTCAGTGTGAATAGATTTTTAATAATATTTGACTAATAATTTACTCTTTTGAGTATTTCTACCTGTAAATTCTTGTTAATTATACAACAATTGGTGTTACCTTGTAATTCGTTAATTGCTATTAGAATTTAACCTTGAGCTTTACAAAGATGAATTTTATCACGCCCTTTCCTTGTTAGTTTTTCAAACGGAGTGTAAGATAATGCTCAGCAATGAAAAATCCTAATGTTATTTCAAGAGTAGCAATAAATTTCTAATGAGCCGGATTTGACGATTTTCAACTCAGTATAAGAAGGATGGAATTTCAGGAAACCACCAACAAAAGCGTATAGTTACCCATTGCTAAACTACAGAAAACGTAATAGGGTTTGTTCTGAATAACCATAGAAAATGTTACTGTATGGGTAGCTCTCTTATTTTTAACGTTCACATAGACATTTGAAGCAAAGACAAGAGTTAATTTGGCTTCGTGAGTTGCCGGGAGAAAAATGACAGGTTTAAACTACTCTGAATAATGGTGACTCGGTAAAGGCAAGCTTCACCTTTCACCCTTGAAATATCTCACGCACATATACACAATTGTAGAATACTCTTTAGAACTTGCATTGCAATGCAGACGATACCAGAGATTTTCACAGTAACGTAACACGTGACCTATCTACCTTCCTACTCTCTCTCTCTCTCTCTCTCTCTCTCTCTCTATGATATTTTCAATGTATACGAATGTAAAGCAAATGTACAGATCAAGCTTTGGCAACATAACGCCTCGTATGTTCATGGATATCTGACTGCCAACATTTCAGACCTCTAGAGGACCTTAACTGTATACCAGTCACCACCATTGATTTGTTACCTCACAGAATTAAGGCGGTATTATACGTAAACTTTATACGGCATCCCTTACCATCTTTCTGCCGAGCTTTGTAACAAGTAGCAAAAATAATATTTCATATTTATGGACAATCGTGGCTGTATGTTCATTGCAGTTCTGAGCGCATACGATTCCTAGAAAACTTAATTTCTGTCACTGGCTTAGGCTAATCTGCAACGCTAGTTAATAGGAATAAAGCAATCAATATCTGGCTAATGTCTTTTAATCACGAACGTGGGAGTCAGTTGTTTTAATTGGTCTGTCACTTGATATACAGTGCGTGTGTGTATGTATGTATGTATATATATATATATATATATATATATATATATATATATATATATATATATATATATATATATATATCATATATATGCTGTCCTATTACGTGGCTGCAATGACCGTAGTTGCTCCAAAGGGCCATTTTCTGTTAATGAATTATTCAATCTCATAACTGTTTTCTTGCAGAGCTGAGCTTTATTTGGATAGTCATGCAGAGCTACGTCTTAGTAACATAAGTAAATAAACATTATTGGCTTACTGAGGCAAAGAAATCCGGCACAGACCGAGTTTTCTTTGGAAAGGCAAGCAGGTCTGCGTCTTTGTAATATATAAAAAAATAAAAATCCTTGACTTATTTGCAGTAAGGAATTCCGGAAGTAACCTTCAATCAGATCCCGCGGAAGCGTGCCCGTTCCGTAAGCAATCCCTTCAGGGCATGTTAAAAGGCCAATGAACAAGATGTAAAACTTCCTCAGAACAAATTACTCTCAAGTACAACTACACGGTGGACTATAATTGTTTGAGAACAGAAGTTTTATTCTTTATGACCACTACAGTCAGTCTGAAGGAGAACATAAAACAAAAACCAAAAAAATTGTTTAAAGTCATATGCAAACTCTCAATGAACTATTAGTCAGGGTCAGTGAGCGGTCATCTGCGCGTAGATAACCGCGTCATGGACATATACATGCCATCTTCACGTAATTTATTGCAGTCACGTTTCATTGGCCAGCTTCAACAATTAACCAAAGAGCTGTAACTGATGAGAATTTACCACGACCATTTTACGTAGCTGTACACTAGCGATGACGGTGCGGGAGCGCATTTTAATGAAGTGATGCACTGAACCTTGAACTCAAACAATAACAATTTCTTCTTCTCGTTTAGAATTAAGTTGAAATGTCGCCAGCTTATCACAGATGTATATTTTTGCATAAGCTTAGTTTCAAAATCCTTTTACGCGAAATGCAACCTACGATACGACTCCATGTTTATAATTAGCTGATCTCTGCACGGTTGACGTGTTATTGGCACTCATCAAATTCCATTATAGTTTTGAAAAAAAATGCACCCAGTCGACTAGGTAATGAATTCGACACGTATCGAACGACAACGTGGTTTTGATCGGATAACAGGTTGCAACTCAATTATCGGTTAATTGCAAAGTAAGATTTTAAATTGCTTGCAAAAAAAATATCCTACAACTCTCGCACCAGATGATTGCACGTTGCATCTGACAGTGATGAAACAATAAGTGGCCTTCAGAGACGAACAATCAAACATTTAATTTTCAACCTTTATTTTTTTATTATTATTAATTAATGGGATACAGTTGATCATCTCGACCTTTGTAGAAATTATCATTTATTCCCATCAGAAAAGTAACGTGAATATTATAATTTATACGACGATATAATAGGATGATGTTTCGATCAGTACTTTAGACTTTGCAATTTTCTTCTTGTCTGTAAATCGTGCCATTTCATACTTTCATTCCTTGATCCATTTATTACTGCTAAAGTTTTCGTTTTGGAATATGCCCATAAATATACTTCGGATAGCAAATTACAGTTGTCTACCGCACATTCACTTCCCTAACGTTTGTTACAGTTTTGAGTAAAACCAAAACTCCCTTCTCTCTCTCTCTCTCTCTCTCTCTCTCTCTCTCTCTCTCTCTCTCAGGACTCCTTTGGTTTCTTCTTATATTATTTTCCATACTCTATTTTGCTGCGTATTTTCTTTCCTTTCTTCTTATCATTCACATAAAGTCTATTATTAAAATAACAGACACTATCAATAATTCTACGACATGCAAAACGATGTACAGTTCCTCCACAAACGTACGTAAACCAAAACTCCGAGAAACTTAACTAAATAGAGTGAGAAAATGGAGTGAGAACTGATTACAGAAGAGACTCTTTTAGCCTCATAAGGCGTCACAACTCGGCCATGGAAGACTAATCGACTTGAACAGTCGCTCAATGTCGCCGTGTGAAAACTGCACACAACCGAGTGCATAATTGCATAGAATGCATATCAGAATAAAGGCAGAAGTCTCGCAATTAATGTTTTTGTCTCTCGGGTATTTTCCTCACTAATGTAAATTATATTATTTCGCTCTCCTCTAGTCTTTTTCAATCTCGCTTTACTTTATGCTTTGTATTTTTCTGCCAGTTTTTGCTCGTGCGCTTTGGGATATTGCTAGATTGTTTTTCCCTCTGAGATTAATGTACTATCTAATTGTTTTCTGTTAAATAATACACTCTTGATAAAAGTGATCTTAAAAGTGGAACCGCGATCTGTCAGTTTTTGCTCGTGCGCTTTGAGATATTGCTAGATTGTTTTTCCCTCTGAGATTAATGTACTATCTAATTGTTTTCTGTTACATAATACACTCGTGATAAAAGTGATCTTAAAAGTGGAAACTCTCTCTCTCTCTCTCTCTCTCTCTCTCTCTCTCTCTCTCTCTCTCTCTCTCTCTCTTTTCTATAACGCACCTTTCCTTCGCAAATGAAGACACTGCAGGTCTCATGTGTATTCCGAAGAACATCTGGTTAGCATGATGGCCGCTTAAATCGCCAGTAAACCGGAAGAGGTCTCCAAGGGCTGAAGATGGACTTAAGCCATCATTAAAGAGAAGAAGAATAGACAGTAATTTTGACGTTAGAACATCCGCAAGGGTAGGGTAACGTTAATTGTAGCCAGTCCGAGCGAATTGCTCAACCAAGTTTGTCTCCCTTGGGACTTGTCTCTCTTGCTGTCGGAAGGATCGTTTTAATTGTAGACCAATTTGTTGGGGTGGGTTTTAGCTAAGTATGTCTTGGACAACTGAGGATATTTAAGGGGTTAATCTAATCACAATCTAGTTAAAAACTTGTCTCCAATCATGCTTGTAACGAACATAAATCTAAAAACCTTCTGGGAGATGGTCTTTGAAATTCTCAGTCTTTAAGCTGTAGGTCACAATGGAAGGTCGTTGGTCGTTTAAAACTAATAAAAAAACAAAACATGGATTTGAAAGCCTACCACATACACCTACAGATTCACATAACGACATCTTGAAGAAGAGGGAGGCTTCGGGCCGTCATCCATCAAAATCATTTGATGAGGCCACGCGTTCATTGAGAGCCTTGCTTTCGCGTTATTCCGGGAAAGGCACGACAAAAGGTCGACTTGCGCAATGAGAGTCTCATCTGCATGTTAAGGTGGCTACCTGAATGACTTTTACTTATGTTGTTGTACTGTTTGGACTTTCTTCTGTTCCTTCGAGGGTTGAGTATTTGGAGAGATTTTATAGGAATATTTTGCGGATAGCCCTCTGATAATGTAACGATTTACTAAACAATCTTTACTAATTTCAACTTTCTTCTGTTTCGTCTGAAAAATTGTCTTTCATAATCTTCAGAAGTATTTGATTTCGAATCGGTAAAATTGTAAAAATTCAGCATCAGTAACAAGCATTAGAAGTACAAATGCTAATCAAGAAACAGAACCATGAAGTCATAACTCCCTCCCCCCAACTCTACCACCCACCTCAAACACCGTCCCCAACCCCATAAAAAAAGAAATAGAATCACCATAAAGTCAGGGACATAGGACCAGGAAAACGCAACTAAATGGGAGCCCGAGGATAA
>NC_089761.1:20028143-20035643 GCF_040412425.1 Macrobrachium rosenbergii | reverse complement strand
TATATATATATATATATATATATATATATATATATATATATATATATACCATACATATAAATATATATCTACATCTATCTGTCTATCTATATACTGTATATACTTTTTTGCATGCATGCATACATACATAATGAGTTTACATGCATTTCACACACTTATGGAAGATCATTTTCTAAGGATCATCAAAGTCACCATAATGATTATTTGTATTTCGCGTCTTGTCAAACCCAAAAGATAAACTACCAAATATATCAAAGAAAATTAAAATGACTAAACAAAGATAAAGAAACTTTAAACGGTTAACGACTTTGCGTAAAGATTTTATGAACTCTCCACTTCCTTTCTCAAGAGATTGTAAATTCCTTTGCAACGGAAAAGAATATTTCTTTTAACCATCAATAATAATATCAATATCAATAATTATTCAGGCGATTTCGATGATCCTTAGAAAATGATCCTACAAAGGGCGTGTTTGAAATGTATATAAAAATCATTAGTGGCATCATATTTAAGTATATACATATACATATATATACATATATATACACATATGTACATACATATATATATATATATATATATATATATATATATATATATATATATATATATATATATATATATATATATATAATAATCATTAAGCTAAATGGTTAATATCAATTCACGTTATGAGTATCCCAGAAGGAATTTTCATAAAAATGGATCATTACTGATAAAAATTTCATATATATATATATATATATATATATATATATATATATATATATATATATATGCGTTGTTGTTTGGTTTGAGCTGGAGATACAGCGTGGGCTCTTGCTCATAAAATGCTCTTGGGGCTTTTATACCCTACATCAGGTACCATCCTCATTTCGTCGTTATTTTGCTAGTCACACGTGAAAAGTAGATCTGTAGTTCGTAAATTGAGAGTTCGAGTTTGAACCTCAGAGATGTGTTACCTATCAAATATAAATATTGAATATTTTTTCTCAACTGCGACACTACAAGGATGCCTAATACATCTTGGTAATCAAGCTTCTTCTAAGTACTTATGATTCAGAGACCTAGAATTTATCGAGGAAACACACCTGCCACGGTGGACCCGTTCCCGTCCTCTTTATATAATGATGACTAAACAAATCAAATCACAACGATGCAATTAAATGAAGGTAAAATGCCATAGATTTTACCATTTCACTCAAGATAATAAAAAACCAGAGAAAGGAAGGCTCAAGCGCCCATTCGTCCTTCGAATGCTGTAATCTTGTAAAGAAAATATTTGTGTTCCTCAGGATACGTATTTTTTAAACATTCATTCTTTGCTATTTCACCACTTGTGGCATCCAGCCAACCCCTCCCGACCGCCTATCTGTCACCCGAAGCTTTATTTAAAAAAAAAAGAAAAAAGAATTCTATTTCAGGGATCCCTTTCACTTGACTTTCATGGTCACCATTCTCGCAATGACATAAAGCAATCGTCGCTCGCCACCATCATCTTCCTTTCTCGACTCCTCTGCCAACATTCTACATTTTCTTTTCTTTTTTCCTCCACATCATTCTTTCGCACCTCTGCGAAGGTCATGTTCGGTATACTCACGCGGCCTCAGCGTAAACAACTTCGCTGACATGTCCGCTGTTGTTCCCTATCTCTTTCAGTTTCGTCTCTTATAATAAGGCGGACTGCGACGGTAACGGCCCTGGCACTGCGACGAAGATTTCTTAGACTGATGAGATCTGAAAATGCTATTCAGCCATTCATCATCTTCCTCATTCTTTATGAGAGAATTTGGACCCAAAATCCTCCAATTTGACAGTTGAGTTACTGCGACCTTCCCCGATTTTCTCCTTTTTTTCTGGTTACAATTTGTTTGGAGAGAGCGAATGTGATTAGATGAGAAAAGAAATAAAACGCCGACATCATTCATGCAGATAAAGGTAATAGCCTAGATAAAAATTATTTCCTTTGCACCGAGCGTTGGTACTGGTTCCAAACGGAGACTTTTCCACATATACTTTCATCGAGTATCTGAAAACTTGAAGCTTCCTGTCGATTTATCGCCGAAAGCGAATTATGTTTTTCGATTACAGGTTTCTAAAATTGCTTCGAGCCATTACTATTGACCGATCGTGACTCAGAGATGAAATATGTTAAGAATTTCTTGGCACTGTGTTCAAGTGGTCAAGGAAAATGATCACTCTTTTGGCAAATATATGTAATTGGCATGATTAAAACTCCGTTCCTGTATAACCTTTTACATAAATATGCGATTTCACCATTTTTTTCATGCTGTTTCTAGAATTTGTCATTGCCAATAAATAGTTTTTGTCAGGATTGCTGAATCGTTACACTTAGTCCTTGATTTTTCTTTTATCCCCTAAATGTCACTAACTTTATTTTGTTTCCTCTGATTTCATTAATAAAACCATCAATAAACAATGAATATATTATGGAATTTGTGATTCCAGCCAATTTTTTTGAATTTATTTGATTGTCCTTCAAACTATTTATCATGGTCATTACTCTTTCCCCTTTAGCTTAATGGCTACCAAAGATTTAATCTGATCTATCAAAGATAAATCTTTGGTAGTCATTAATCAGTTAACCGATTATTAGAATGGTTCTGGCGTCACTTGGTAGTCTAACGTAAATGACAGGAAAGTGAAATGCTTAACATACGACCACCTTCCAAACAGTTTATCACTGATATTTCTCTTTTCTCCCCAGATCATCGAAACGGCCCACTTTTCCTTCGTCTGCGGCAACCAGACCATCTTCGACCAGGAGACGCTAACCTGCAACCACCCCGCCTTCGCCTTCCCCTGTGACCAAGCGCCCACTTTGTATGACCTCAAAAACGCCGAGTTCGGACGCCTCAACGAGAATTTCTGAGATAATCGTCAGATTTAATGGGCTAATAGGTTATTTTTTCCAGGATTTTTTTCTCTTTCTTTTCTTATGGTTCGATTTGGTTAATCAGTGGTTTGGCAAAACAGGTCAGGATGAAGTGATGTCTACAATTGAGGTTTTGGTTCAGAATCAATGAAAATACATTCCGCACGATGAAGCTGAACTTTGTTGCTTTCAAATGAAGCCAAAAATAAACGTTGCATAGTTCAAACGTAAGTATTATAGAACGTCTTCCATATGTCCTACAAATTTAAAAATCCTCATATGGAAGCTTTCAGCTCAAGTTCATAGTTCGCCCTGCCCAAAATATCAGATTTGGTTAATGGCCAAAGAACAAGCGTTTCGAGCAGACTTAAGAAAGCAAATGTATCTACCCCGATTTTTTCTCTTCTACTCTAATCTTTTACCATCCCTCCTATACTTTTCTACACAAGTGTCCCACCGCTAACCAAGTCAGGTAGCTTACTTGAGAAAACAAAACATACACCACACACAATTCTCTTCTTTCTCTTCCCTTCAAGGCAAAAAATAAACTCTTGAATTCCATAGCTTAAACCAAACCTCTTGGTCTCATTCACTCTCCAAAGAAACAAACAATTTTCAACATTTGAAATGATTCAGCTTCACGAAATGAAATGTTTCAAAGCTTTCAGTTACTTGTTGTAAAACGGCTGTGAAGGTTTCGTCGGTCCAGAAATCGTTAAAAACAAAATAATTACTTTTTATTCTCTCTTTCAAATAATCCCATATGCATTAGCAGTCCTTTAAAATCGATTTTCTCATCCCTTCTGTCACTTCCCAAAAGCGACATTGCCAGTAAACTACCCAGTCCTCGATTCACAGTAACTGATTATTTATAAATTTATAGTTTCTCAATTCTTCGCCACCAACAGATGTTCACATTTACTTATTAAAAATTTGTCTAAGCATCAGTCGACCCGTTTTCATTATATCAGAAACGAAACGTCTACATTCTTCCATTTGAAGGCATTTTACTGTCTTTCTCGAGCAGGTCGTAGGAATTAACTACATCTCCTATGTTTCCATCACAATAAATTAACGTCCCTTTAATGACATCCCTGAAGTCATTGAGTTTATGTTTTCTCCGAATTCCTCTTTTATTCCTTGAATACCAGTTTGGATTCCAGTACATCTGCACTTGTTTTAAAAATCATACTGCTATGTTTAGCAATTTTCTGTGTTTCCATGTATTTAATTGTACCTCTTCCCATTCCAGTGTATATAAATATACTTTGTCTTAAGAATTCTCTTTAACTACTCAATTATTACATCAGTTTCTTTAAATTATGAAGTACATGTGTTCCAAAGTATTTATTTCAGTCCTTTATACCGATATTTTACATGTGCGAGCGAGTCCATTTTACATGTGAATTATATGCGCGAATCACCTTCAAATTCAATTAAAACAGCTTGCACTGTTAGATTGGTCTTCCATTATTATTTACCTGCTTTTTTTTTGGTCTTTTTTAATCATTCGGTACCTCACTTCATATTTATTAATTTCCCATATTTTGGCAACATTTTTCTAATATATTTTCATGTTTTTTGCATGATACTCCCATCAAACTCTGAATTCTGACCTACTCTGCTACACATTTACGACGTAAAGTATTATACTTGTCTGTTAATTTGTACATTTCTATCAAGAATGTATGGTTACTGGTTTCCAAAGCACTTAAACGAAAGACACCTTTCTGTGCGCATCATACTGGTCGATATCTACGCACACCTTTTTTATTATTCAGCCTTATATATCACAGAACTTCAGTGAATTCGATGCAATTCCCCTTAATGTATTCCCTTCATTCCCTAATACATTGTTTTTAGCTTGCCCGTGGGTTGACGTCATTCTACTTAATGCTTCCGTAATAGGCGACTCTTTAACGTCTTTGCTTGCTCTTCTTAGCTCGCATTATATAAGCTACTGCATTCTTCAAGTTCTATTCTAATTACTATTCAATTCCTATTTTATTCAACGTACAGAAATATATGCGTGTTTATTATCTGCGGCAATAAATAGAAAATAAAATATCAGGGAAAAACCTTCAAAAACTGTATGAAAACCAAGCGGAATAGTCTGGCGGAAACCAGATATGATAAAAAACATCATAAATAAACGCGAAATTTTTCATCAAATCCAAACTACTGCTCAGGATATCTCTATGCAAAGAAAAACAAATAAAAGAAAATAAGGAATTCCTACCCAGGAAAAATATCTGAGGTATAACAAACACTGAGAAGGAAGAAAGTCTGAAAAAAGAAGCCACAACCTTTCCCAGTTTTACGACACTTCGCGCCATTTACGACTGCTCGCAATTGCTCTTGGTAATCGCAGGTCTCTACTCCACCCACAACCATCCAGATGAACAATTTTGGGAGGGAAAAAAGAAAGAAAGAAAGAAAAAATAATTATGAAACTTACTCGCCGTCGCGTCTACTGACACGACCTTATTTACGTCCAAAATATTTTCAAAATATAACGTCTAAATGGCTCGTCGATGTGGTTTATGCAAAGCCTCATTGACATTGAAGGTTTATGAAACGGATTCTGTGATTGTAAAGTTTCTGAGAGGATAATCTTATTTCATTCTAATTTAGGTATTGTCTTCACTTCTGGTCTAACCTGTTATGTGACCTTCGTTTTACACACACACACACACACTAATAATATTAATGCACACAAGTATGTGTGTGTATATATCACATATATATATATATACATATATATATAGTATATATATATATATATATATATATATATATATATATATATATATATATATATATACATAATATATATATATATATATATATATATATATATATATATATATATATATATATACATTTAGGATATATATATAGATATATATATATATATATATATATATATGTCTTATGTGTATATTTACATAATTCAAAATCGCATAAATAATTGACCACTACTAACTATTTTGCTTGTCAAAATCTGCCACTTCTCCTCATTTCATCCCAAAGAAATATTATATTGTAAAATTCGTATGGCAGTCAATTCCGAATTCAACAAGCCTTCTCTTTCTCAGCAAAACCGAAACGCACGTCTTAAATTTCCACGGCCTTCGAAAAATGTTCCACGCAACAAACACCATTTATAAATGAAAACCTGAAACGTTATTTTCTCTATGCGTTCCAAAACGACATTTAGAAACGGCTCATCACGCTTATGAACCAGAGACGCGTTCAATGATGCGTTCATTTTTCAACTTTCTAAGGATTCTCGGCGATTTGCTACGGCAGTTTATCTTGAAATGTATTGTATTGAAACGACAGATGTCTATATCCCTCTTCATTTTCGTTTTCATGTCTGGTATACAAGGTTTATCGTCTATTATTCGTAATTTACCACACACACACACAGAGAGAGAGAGAGAGAGAGAGAGAGAGAGAGAGAGAGAGAGAGAGAGAGAGAAACTTATCTCATATAACGTTAGTAACTTATGATTCCTATGTTCTGTGAGTTTTATTTTCCTGTATTCTCGGATAAGACAGGATTAGGCATACTTGCTATTTCTAATAATGGAGACAGATTTCTCTAGATATTCTTTCTTCTTCCTATGCTGAACGGTGAATGGTAACATACAAAATCTCATTAAAACTAAGGTCATTTCCAAAATCCTCTCAGTTAACTGGTGTAGGCGTAGATTTTTGTTTTGTACTTTTTTTAATCATACAGAACGACTCCTCCAAACAATAATTCTCCCGCTCTTCTTCACTCCACACAGTTTGGAGTGTCCAAGAAAGTACCGTAGTTTTTTTTTTTTTTTTTTTGTTCCTAAGGATCATTACTGTATGCTTTTATTCAATGCAGTACTGTATAAATGTTGCTTACTGTCGACAGGGGGCTTCGGTTTATGTGTTAGAAGTAAGTTGCAAGTTGTGACGTCGATATATATATTATTTTGTGCTTTTTTGTCTGCTAGTCGCTAAGAGTCAAACCAGGATACGATGAGTATTATAACATGTTAAGAAACCGAAGGAGAATATCACAGGATGTATAAAGGAATGTGTGTAAAAACCCCATTTGTTATTCGTATGTGATGTACTTTTTAACAACTGTGTAAGGGAAAAGGGTGAATGATTTATATAGCTTCCTGTATTCTCCTATATGCTGTACATAAGATGTATTTTGTTCTTGCAAAGAATAAAATTTTTCTCATTGTTTTGAGAAAGGAAAATTGTTTTTAGTTTAATCCTCCTTTGTAGTGGAAATGTTTACAAACCAAGTCAGTACCTTTAGTTGAACTTGAAAAGAAAATTATATTCATCCAAATGTCCTTTTACCAATGACCATGAGAATTACTTTCTATTTCATCATTGCTGTGTTTAATGATTCTCTCAGGAAATGAGAAAATTTGATGATAAGAAAACAGGGAGTTTTGTCATCGAAATTAGTCGAATATAATACGACAAACGTATAATGTACCGCATAATTCGATTTCTATAATAAACCAATGAAGCTAGGTTACTTTTTCAAACTAATAATCTGAAAGGCGTGGGATACTAAATTTCAATTTTTCATAAATCATTAA
>NC_089761.1:20008143-20018143 GCF_040412425.1 Macrobrachium rosenbergii | reverse complement strand
GATTCAAAGTACGCTGAAACTTTTGGCGTATTCAATTCCCTTTCTCAGATAACTATTACTTTGGCGGGACGTGGTTCGGAATTCTCGTTAATCAAAAGGAATTCTCGTTAATCAAATGGAATTCTCGTTAATCAACAGGTATTCTCTTTAATCAATAGCTTCCTGTAGCGAGTGACGCCCTGTCCTATCCGGACAAAAGTTCAGCAACGAAAATAAGAAACAAGATGACAAGTTACCGCGTTTCCTCAACTATGACGAAATGGTTTCTCAGATAATAACCAGGCTCTTGTTACTAATCGTCATCTGAAGAGAGAGAGAGAGAGAGAGAGAGAGAGAGAGATCTCCAAAACTTGTACTCATAGTGCTCAGTGATAATAATTCGTACTTAATGGGGTTCACAGCAGATTTTATTAAATGGACGTAAATGGAGCTAAATTAATAACAATGAACACTTACACACAGAGAGAGAGAGAGAGAGAGAGATCACCAAAACTTGTACTCTGAGTATTAGAACTAAGTGTTAATAATTCGTACTTAATGGTTTTCACGGCAGATTTTATTTACTGAACGAAAATGAAACTAAATTAATATTAATGAACACTTAGATAAATGAGAAACTGATGTCTGACATTTATTGAAAATCTATGACATGTAGCTTAATTTTTCTGACAATTATCAAATTTCCGTTCCTCTTCTCATTCGGTTATTCATTCTTCAACAATGGTAAATTCTATTCTTCCTATCTGAAGAATAATTATTACAATATGGCTATTCTTCTTGTCTGAAGAATAACGATTTGGCCATTCTTTTTGTGAAAAATAAAAATCAGTTCAGTTATCCTTTTATGAAGATTAAACATTAATTTGGCTATCCACGTCCTATTTATTTGGCTATTCTTGCACGCAGAATAACCATGAACCAGCTACTCCTGTAAGCAAAATAACAACCGGTAAGGGAGAAATATTCCTTTACACTTCTTAGTCCCAAGACCTTGAGGGGTATCCTTCAAGGAGTCTTGATAAACGCAGAAACAACGCTCACGATAAATCATCCCAGGGGTCCTATAGGACCTCCCCTTTTCCCTCCTTCGTGCGGTGCAATTGTTGCTGGGAAACACAAGGCACCGAAGGATACCCATCATTTTTTTTCAAGGCAATATTGACGGGTATCCTTTACCAAACGCTGACACTAACTACCCATGTTTTCTTACTCGTGACGATTACGCCCGGACTGGGAGAGAGTCCCTGCTACGTACTTTAAATTACAGTTCTTTTGTATGGAGGGATTGTCAGTTTGTTTTGGAGATGTTCTGGTTTGATTCTGAATTACGACGTCTCCAAAATGTATGAAACATTGCACGTTAATGCCCTTTTTAAAAGTATCATAGATTTTCTCTTATTTTCATCAATTTAAACTTTTACGTTTTTCTATTTTCATCAGTTGCCATTCTTCCTTAACTGAAAAGATTTACTTTTGCTGGGAAAACAAACTTACTTGTCAACGCATTAAATAGACACTTAACGAAAGGGTAAAAAAAAGTTCTCGTGAAGAAGTTTAACGAAAACTGCTTTCCTGTACACCAGTCTGCTATCAGGTTCTAATTTTAAATGGACGATGATGAAGAATTCTGAGTTATTTGAAGCAGTTGTTAACGAGAAGGATTCCTACATTTTATCGCAATAACTTCCAATTTTGGCTCAATTCCAGCAGAAGGTAGGAAGAATTTCCCAACTTCCACCCCTTACACGCCCTCTCACGAAATCTAAGCAGGTTGAATGAAGTCGCGGAAGTTCAAAATGATATGCCCTTGCCCACAAATGTGCCCCGAATATGATGAAACTCGGAAATTATTACATTTAACCAGAATTTAATCCTACGAAATGAGTACAGACGCAAGTACTTATGGGGTATGATATTTTTACCCCGGTGTTTAATTCACAGGAAGTTGTTTATTTTACCACCTTATCATATATCAATAATTATCTGATTTCAAAACCCAAGAGAAAAATGGATACAAGTCTGCATTATCACTACATTAAAACATATTCGGGTTATAAACATGACTAATAAAGATGCTTAAAAAATTCAGTACATGTAAATTTACCCCCCCCAAAAAAAATTTCACCTAGAATACAAAAAATATAATTTCACGATTCTCTACACCTGAGCAACAAAAGACACTCGATCATATACAGTAACTAATACTCATGACATGCTTCCTGTGTAACATGAAAAGTTAAAATTAATCATATTTCTCTTCTCGACACAAGGCATTTCTCTGCCAGTCCTTCCTTTCTTAATCTGATATTCTGAGTACATCCAAGCATCGCAGGGTTTCATTCAAAACCTCTTAAAATTTACATCAGTCTACAAGCTAATCCTTAATCGCACTGACTGCATCTCATAATTAACTGAACAATCATCTCCTAAAGCAATTTAGTTATTGACATATTCAGCATCAAGAACAATTTTATCATTATCACCCTTTTACCTCAATTATGCTCAGTGAGAATCAAGTTAGAGAAACCTCCAAGACATATGATCGAATTTTTTTTGCATGCTTTGCAATATCATCACTCGCTCGTTCCAACCAAAGACTTCCGGGAATCATCACAAGACCGGATGTTCAGGAACACCAGAAATCTCTAAATTTTACCGACTACATTTAATGCAAATGTCGAAATTCACAACAGAAATGAAGTTTTGCATAAATATATATTCCAAATTCACGAAAGGCAATACTTGATTAGTGGACGTCACAACACAGCATTCAGTATTAACCTTCGAAATTCGTCCAGTTGGGAAAAATTAATGGGTTTTCGATTATCATTAACAAATACTGAATTTAACATGATTTAAAAATTTACTACGTAAACAATTAAATAATTTGTGGTTCAGTGACGTAACATCAATTTTTAAGATTAAATATCCATAACCCTGGCGTTTGTAAAAGTTACAAGAAGTTTCTCTTAATCTCAAGAGAAAAGCATTTTGACAAGGTTAAAAAATTTAGTGGGTTTCCAATGTGCGGAAAGTCGAATTCCTGCCAGTAATTGTTTATCATCATGGTGTTTATTTTCGGTATAACGTAAAGCATAACGTTCCAGGCCGTTTAGTTTAGTTTAATTACTAATTTCATTCATGGAGACAATCACTTTGCTCTTTCATGGGGGCCCCTTGTTAATTCTTGGTTATAAAGTAAAGCACAATGCTTACTAAAATAATCAATTAAAAACTGATTGGATACAATTCCAGTCAAACACGCTTGAATACTAAATCTAATGACGAAAGGCACATCACAATGAAAATACAAAGCTTTAACTACTTAAGAGACCTTAATAACTCATACCATTCAAATTATTGGTCTTACGATTCAATGGAAAAAAAAGGTCAAAATGACAATAAAAAGTAATGCGCCACTTTAATTAAAATAGATGAAAAGTCAGTTACAATGCAATTGTAACCGAGCACGTATCTGGTAAGTGCATGACTAGGTCTTAAAAAGCGGAGCAAAAATATAGTATAGTAACCCAATAAACATAACGCAGGGACAACTTAGGGCTTTTATAAGCATTAAGCAAAGTAGGCTCGAATAATCGCAGCAGTAAATATTCATATTTACGCAGATGCTATGAATAAAACTCCTTACGAAGTCCACAATGATCTCCTAAACTATTAATGTGATCGCATACGAAGCTGATACATTTAATACATGTAGCTCATGAAGCAGTACTCACCACCTTCTCAGCTGACTTCTTGATTGAATCCAGCTTGGTTCCTCAAACCTCAACGCTTTGGGTTTTCAGGACAGTTTTTACGTCTAGCACCCTACTCTGTCCTTCACAATTCATCTTCATAATTTCCCCATCAACGAGGTGACGACTCTTCTATCTGGCAGTGATCTGTCAACGAAAACGTAATTGAGGTGATGATATACATGGAAGCATATCGTAAAAAAAAGTTTCTAGTACAATTATCAGATATAATTATTTGTGATAAATTTTAAAATAGACAAACAGAAATGAACCACCCTAATCCACCAAAATGAGGACGACAACAGTGCCAGCAAAAATAAGCTTGAATAAGTGGCATAAACATGTGACTTCATCGGGATACAATTCGATAATGAAACTTACAGTAACTTGATTTTATTAAGCTATTCGTACGCCAGCGCGGGCTCTTGCACTCAGAGCAACCTGTAAATTATCTACTAGGTAAAACACAAAACCCGCGAGGTCCAATTCAATCTTATTCCAAACACAGACAAAGTTAAACTACACCGAATGTAAACAAAAAGGAGCTGCTCTGTTGAGACCAAACAGTTCCTTTAACAACGGGCTCAGTGGGCGATTGCTAGTCAGTAGTAGTTCGCTAATGGAGTGCTTCCATTCTCTCTCCACTTTATTCCCTAATTAAAATCAAGTTTGATCTCCGGAATGTTATTAATGGACTAAATACAAAACGTTTAAAAATAATTAACAAGTTTACAAAGATATTCTTTTAGCAAAGGAGAAGGAAAGAAATAATAACAAACAGGAAATCGGAAAACGAAATGGAAGGTCGAAAAGCCAAGACAAATTCAACAAGAGTCATAGTAAATAGATATTACATGGGACTGTTTCGTGAGATGAACGGATGAGGGATGATTTGGCAGCACGTTAAAATCAAGGATAATTATTCAAATTCTTCGCCAGTTGCAGGGTTTGGTGCAATTTTTTTTTCATATGTATTTACAGACGATTGCCCAGATTGAGCAATACCAAAATTCAAGTGTCGATCTTCATCCATTTTCCATTTGAAATTTAATTAATTTTTTCAGTATTTTTTAATCATGGTTTCAACTGTAGGACATAAATTATACTTACTGTAAACGAAGCCGTGACGTTTTTTCGTTATTATGAATATCAAAGGAACCATAGCGTATTTTCCCGTCATTCTCATTAATTCTTTCCAACTTTTACGCTTCAGTTTTTTCCTTAATTATTTAATAAAAAAAACTCCAATTATAAATGCTTCCAATAAAACAAAAGTATAGCAAGTTTTTATTATTCTTCTGACTCTAACTTAGCGTTTCTTACCTCCGTGTGCGTTTTACCCTTCACATGTGCTGTTTGATCTCTTCCCACTTAGCTGTCCAACTTCTTTGGCCATTTTACAGTTTTTACGTTTCATTTACGAACTAATACCTTAGGTCAGACCTACAAGACTTGAAATGTGTCTCTCTTCCTCGGAAGGGTAGGTAGAGCTCTCGGCTAGCACGCTCTTGGCCCAGCGTTCGACTCTCCGACCGGCCAATGAAGAATTAGAGGAATTTATTTCTGGTGATAGAAATTCATTTCTCGTCATAATGTGGTTCGGATTCCACAATAAGCTGTAGGTCCCGTTGCTAGGTAACCAACTGATTCTTAGCCACGTAAAATAAATCTAATCCTTCAGGCCCAGCCCTAGGAGGCTGTTAATCCAGCTCAGTGGTCTGGATTAAACTAAGATATACTTTTTTTAAATGTGACTCAGTAGTCACGTTGTTGTTCTTCTTTCTCGATAATAATAATAATAATAATAATAATAATAATAATAATAATAATAATAATAATAATAATAATAATATGTCATTGAAGGTGATAGCTGCATCAGTTGCATTCACTTTATATACATATTTCTCTACCTTTCTTTCTGAAGCTCTTTGTTAGGTGAGTCGGTAGAGCTGCGGACTGTGACTCGATGGGCCGGAGTTCAGTTCCCCGGTCGGCTGATGAAGAGTTAGGGGAATTTATTTCTGGCGATAGAAATTCATTTCTCACTATAATGTGGTTCGGATTCCACAATAAGCTGTAGGTCCTGTTGCTAGGTAACCAATTGGTTCTTAGCCACGTAAAATAAGTCTAATCCTTCAGGCCAACCCTAGGAGAGCTGTTAATCAGCTCAGTGGTCTGGTAAAACTAAGGTACACTTAACTTTCTACCTTTCTGATCACCGAATTTACAGGGTTTCTGCATTCTGCCAGTAACTTGCCGATGTTTGTTATTCTTAGAGAGGAAAGCATTTGCAAACTTGGGTAGTTTTATTTCGGACGAATACCCTATATCAGTTACAGGGTAACTACCTATTAAAACTGGACAAGTTTGCACCTGCTGTCCTCTCCCTGAAAAATCAGCGATCAGCAAGACAGAGAAAACTCTATACAAATTGAATGCAGCTGATGCAGTTGAAAGAGAGTCTACTACCTAAATATTGATAATAATAATAATAATAATTCTCCCTTTCCTTTGAAGATTCTTTATTCACACGCCCCAGAATATTTTGTGAACTGTGTTACTGTCAGTCCTCTGCTAAAACTTTGTCAAATGAATTCCCTCATATTATTGTGCATCCTTCAGCTGAAATAAATTTCGAAGCAATTTGTCGAAACAGAAGCTCTTATTTAATGGTTTTCAGCAAAGTAACTGTGCAAACAAGACAAAAATGTCCATGAAGGTAACAAAGACGAGAATTGTTATATGTAACTGCGAAGTTCTCTGCTTGCAGACACTTTTTACAGTAATTGTTTCCTTAGAAAACAAACTAATCTATTAAAGGCATTGCTTTGATTTTATGAAAAAGAGAGTTTAAGACCTTAATGTTCACGTAGTCGGATGAATGTCCCTCCAAATCAAAGGTTCCATGGGAAATACCATTCGAAGACAATGGAACAGCAGACTATTTTCCAGAAGCAAGCAAAAACGAAGTGGTGTTTAGGATTAAATTTTTTTTAAAAAGGGCTTCTGGAATGCCAGCGGAATTACGATGCAGCCATTGTGAAATGCAGTTAAATAACCGCTAACCTGAAGCGTCATTTAAAATTACGTGCAAAGCGCAGCTCGTGCTTGAAGCTGCTCTTGGAACCCGGAACACTATCTGATCAAGCGAGAGTCTGCGCTCATGAGAACGGTGTTGGGAGAGTTGGGGGGAGGCTGGGTATTAACAATATAGTGTTGTACACGTTGTTTTATCCTAACTGGATGATTTTACCGGTGGCATAATTGAGATTATTGCCTGCATATCTCACATGCGAATATGAAGGGAGGGGAGTAATATTTGAAGATAAGGACATTGGTTTGCTGAGATACTGTACACACACACACACACTATATATATATATATATATATATATATATATATATATATATATATATATATATATATGAGAATGTATAAATATGCAAGTACACTAATAAACACACACCTATATATACATATATATATATATATATATATATATATATATATATATATATATATATATAAATATATATATATATATATATATTTTATATATATATATATTAACTTTTATCACATACACAATTGTTCTGTGCATTAGTAGAATTACTAAAAGGACCTCATTCAAACTTCTTGAATAAAAACTCCATTAGATACCATCCAGTTTGAATGAGGTCCTTTTAGTAATATATATATATATATATATATATATATATATATATATATATATATATATATATATATATATATATATATATATATATATATAATATATATATATATATATATATAATATATATATATATATATTGTATATATATATATATATATATATATATATATATATATATATATATATAATATTATATATACACACATCTATATATATACATGTGTGTGTGTGTTTAATAGTGGAACACTTACATATTTATCTAGTCTCACGGGAAAATAGACTCTATACCAACAGACCACGATTTACCATCTTAAATGTTTTCCAAAACAGTCGGTAGCCAGCTATCTTTGTTAATATAAGACTGATCTTTCCTGCTGTTTTGGAAGAAACCCTACATGAAAACTTCTCAGACTAAACAGTAAAAAAAATGTACCGACAAAAAAAAAAAAAAAAAAACTCTGGCTTTGACATTCTCTGTAACTCAAAGTCCAGAATTTTCTGAAGTTCAAAATGAAGCGTTCCATCTAGATAAATGATTCCGTATTCTCAAGAAATATGTATGATGACGCCCAGGCTGGCTATGTAAGTAGGCTGATACAACAAGAGACCTATAATCTCATTCATATCTTTCCTCGTTGAAAGATAGGAGATTGTACGAATCAGGGAGGAAATGACAAAGTCTGGCAATGAATGGATCAATTTGGATACTTATTGAATAAGTGAATTGTATATTATACCTTTTATTTCCAACTGAGTAATGGCTCTGAGCGCTTTGGGTCCTTGACCTGGATTGTTACGATCACAGACCACAGGCCGTTAGGTACCATATCAAGGGATTTCACTTTCTGAGGAATAATCATAACAGATAACATTTTTCACACAGTTACTCCTTCAAAAAACAAATGACTGATTGAAATATGGAATCTTCCTTTGCTTTAGCTTTCAACATAATAAATCCTATGTTTAAGAAGTGGATTAGAGACTAGGAATGTTTACAAGTGAAAATAAAATACGGATCTTAAGTGTTGTGGGTAATGTCTGTGGACATAGGTTGCACTTGAATTCATATTTCATATGGATGGATAGGAGATGGTATTTGACTTTTTCCTTTATGATTACAAGGTTAGATGTTCTCTCTCTCTCTCTCTCTCTCTCTCTCTCTCTCTCTCTCTCTCTCTCTCTCTCTCTCTCTCGTACGTTTCCTTGAAAATTATTTCTTAATAGCTACGAATGTTTCATACATTCTAAAGCAAAATCTCTCTCTCTCTCTCTCTCTCTCTCTCTCTCTCTCTCTCTCTCTCTCTCTCTCTCTCTCTCTCTCTCTCTCTCTCTCCCTTAGAAAAAGATGTGGCTAAAAACCCATTTACCGCTCGTTCCATCGTATCAATGAAGGCACTAAAAATGCATAAAACATTAGGATGGCTCGTAAAGACGCGACTAATGAAGGCCGTATGAGGGGCGTAATTGATTCTTCATAACCGTCTCTTGAATGTGAAGTGACATGGGGAGAAGGAGAAAAGGAATGGAACTTGAGGGATGAGAAGGAAGGAGAGAAATGGACCTTGAGGGATGAGAAAGGAGAGAAATAGAACTTGAGGGATGAGAAAGGAGAGAAATGGAACTTGAGGGATGAGAAAGGAGAGAAGTGGAACTAGTGGAATGAGAAGGACGGAGAGAAATGGAACTTGAGGGATGAGAAAGAAGGAGAGAAGTGAAACTAGTGGGATGAGAAGGAAGGAGAGAAATGGAACTTGAGGGATGAGAAAGAAGGAGAGAAGTGGAACTAGTGGGATGAGAAGGAAGGAGAGAAATGGAACTTGAGGGATGAGAAAGAAGGAGAGAAGTGGAACTAGTGGGATGAGAAGGAAGGAGAGAAATGGAACTTGAGGGATGAGAAAAAAGGAGAGAAATGGAACTGGAGGGATGAGAAAGAAATAGAAAAATGGAACTGGAGGAATGAGAAAGGAGAGAAATGGAACTTGAGGGATGAGAAAGAAGGAGAAATGAAACTTGAGAGATGAGAAAGAAGGAGAGAAATGGAACTTGAGGGATGAGAAAGAAGGAGAGAGATGAAACTTGAGAGATGACAAAGATGGAGAGAAATGGAACTTGAGGGATGAGAATGAAGGAGAGAAACGTAACTTTTTTTCTCTCTTCGAAAACTACGATTTGTAATCATTCCACCAACCAACTTGAGTCTTCTCATCATCCATAATTACGATAATAGTGACAGTTTTCATTGTTTTTTTTTTTAACTTAGTGAACAAATATGCATAAATAAAGCATCCACAAAATTGTTTCATGTCTAGGGTATTGTCTGCTTCAAACATGCGCATATGAATATTCACAATTTAACTGTGCTGAAGTGACGATGATCATCAGTGTGGTGATGACGTGGTTCATAGAATTTGATTTTCACTGGCCTTTTTCATATTTCACTTATTTTTACTTTTTTAATATTAACCAAACAGTGTTTACAATCTGCGATTTAAATTGTAAGTCTCACAACTTTCTTCGTCTTTCTTTGCGACTGTAGTGGTTAAGATTTAGGATAGAAGAGGTACATGC
>NC_089761.1:19993143-20005643 GCF_040412425.1 Macrobrachium rosenbergii | reverse complement strand
AGACCCTTGGTTAAACTTTATTTATGACTGCACCCGTCTAAATGCATGACATCTATGAAAATTGATTTGAAAATTACTTTAATCGTTCCTCTGTTTATTCACGCTTCATTCCTGTCTCCAGGAATCTCTTGACTACCTAGCATATAGATTTAGAGTTTTATTGTTTATTTGCCTTCTCATTTCCTAGTATTGACGAAAGCTGCTGAACTGAATTTTTTGCCTAGTATGTGTGGAACAACGAGGACTTAAAAGATGAGAAAACGCAGGGGTGTTATTATAGGTCGAAAGATCTCAGCTCGTTTTGAGCTGGTTTAATCGTGCACAGAGAATGGGAGCAGCAGGGGAATAAAGGAAAAGATGTATTAGAGGTAAAGGCCTCTAAACGAAACCCATATGGGCGTGTAGTATATAAGTAAATGGTACAACATATGTGGGGCAAAAGGCATAATACTTCTGACGATGGTTACATATTGGTCTATGAAACAGCTATGAGTATATGAAAGCTTATCTTTTTCCTTAAAGGACATATTATTATTATTATTATTATTATTATTATTATTATTATTATTATTATTATTATTATTATTATTATTATTATTATTATTATTATTATTATTATTCAAATAACTTGACACTCAAAACAGGCTTCAAAAGCCATTAACTTGTGAAAGGAAGTTTCCACAATACGGAAACCCCATATGTGGAAAAGTGAAGAATAAAGAGCAAGTAGAATAAAAAAAAAAACAGACAACAGATAAAAAATAAATCACGAAACAGACAAATTCTACTTATTTAAACATCAACATAAGCCAGTAAACACTACGATTTTCCTTACCGCTCCAAAGTAGTATTAAAGCATTACATAAATTACTCAGCACTAGCATCAATAATACTGCCTTATTGCTCTAGCAGCTAGAGGATGACAATATGGCAGACTGTGCTGTTCTCTCTCTCTCTCTCTCTCTCTCTCTCTCTCTCTCTCTCTCTCTCTCTCTCTCTCTCTATATATATATATATATATATATATATATATATATATATATATATATATATATATATATATATATATATATGTGTGTGTGTGTGTGTGTGTGTGTATAAAATATATATATATATACATACATACATATATACACATATACATCACCATACATCTCCTGGAAACAGTTATATCTATAACATTCATTCGACTTGACAATATATCCATACCACAAAAAAGTCCCATTCGCGCTTTGACCCACCAAAAGAATTTTCACACACGCCATAATTTTTTAATCGCCTCCTCCCTTTGTCTTCAGTCATCATTATTCGGGAATGATATTCCCAAAAGCAATTTGAGGCTCTAATAAATATATCCTTGTTTCCTTGACTCCAGAGTCCTTGGTGCTAATGGCTGTTTATTTTTTCATAATTCATGACAAACTCTTTTCCCTTTCATTTGCCTCTTTTTTTCGACATTGCGGTTTGGGTATTAGGGTTAGCTGCCCTTGATCTTGCTCATTTGCTTTTGCCTTGTGTGTGTGTGTGTGAGAGAGAGAGAGAGAGAGAGAGAGAGAGAGAGAGAGAGAGAGAGAGAGAGAGAGAGAGAGGATTATTTAGGACGCAACCATATGTTTATCTTTGCTCTGATATGATCCAGATCGAGGATGAAGGACTTTGAGTAAACAATTCCTCTTCTTGACATTCCTTCCTGGCGTATCCTATTCATCAAAGGATCAACCGTTGGACATCTCGGATCTTTGAAGGACTTATTTTCTCCTAATGCCTCCTACTCCTCCAACTCATTCGTCTTCTTCTTCAGATTCTTCGTCATGCAATGACGGAAACATTCCCAAGAGTTGTAATTTCCTCCGGCATCTTCTGCGTCTGGTAATTGTGAAGGTTGAAGGAGGCAGAGGGAATCCTTCAGGATAGATAGGTAGGTATCTAGGAGACGCTAAGCTCCGTTTGGAGTGGTAAGACTGAAGGACGTTTAAGTAAAACTGTTTCCATCTATGTCTTTTTTCAGGTAATTATACATGCCCATGCTGGTGTCTATAAACGTTCACAGTTATAATACTGTATCTCTGAGTGGGTCAATAAACATTTTCTGTTCTACTTGTACATACACATATATATATATATATATATATATATATATATATATATATATATATATATATATATATATATATATATATATATATATATATATATATATATATATATATATATATAATGAACTAGATAGACAGACAGATAGATAGATAAATAGATAGATAGATAGATAGATAGATAGATAGATAGATAGATAGATAGATAGATAGATATGCGTATAGTTCAACGGTTAAGAAACTCGCCTCACCAGCAGGAGTCTATATATATTTACATATATTTATATATGTAAATATATAAATATATGCATGAGTCTTCTCGACCTTTTCAGACCCATCCTTACGTAAGATACTACTTTGATTTTCCTATATCTTTCTCATTTTAAGCTTTAATCTTTTTCTACGTGAGCCTTGTTTCTAATTTCCACAGCAAAACCATCGAACTGTTTCTCAGAAGAATGATGCGGCCAGATTCTAATATTTCATTACAATTCTCCCCAGACAGTTTTCATTACCAGTTCATCTCTCATTTTCTCTCCCCTCATAAAACTGTCTATAGCTTTAAATTACGGAGCACCAGATAACCACTGAGAAATCACTATGATAGACGTAATAGTAACTGGAAGAATTGTGATTAATAATTACGACGGGCATTCTTCTGTCATTACTGTTAATGCTGGTAATTATATTGCTACTTTTCACATTTGCTCTCATTAATACTATTACGGTTGCTACTGCCGTTTTTGATGTCACTGTCGCTGCTATTGCTTCTAATAATAATGCCAAGGTGAAGAAGACATTTCCCGTTCCCTTCCCCCCAAAAATAAAACAAATCGCAATTTCACCCCTTGCACCTGTCAGCACCCCTTCCCCCCCCCCAAACCTTTTGCTCCACAGGTGTAGCCTAGTCAGTAGCATATAAATAAATAAATAAATAAATAAATAAATAAATAAATAAATAAATAAACCTGTTTCTTTCTCTGAACCCTAAAACGCACTCCGAAAATCTTCAGGGTCAGAACTGGGTCTGATATGGTGTCTTGGAGAAAATAGGGGCCCCGGGATTTGGGTTTGGGGTTCGTACTGGTTGGAGGTAAAGATGTCGCAAATGACCTTGAGGCTTATTTGACCATAATGATACTGGCATTCAGAGGAGAGAGAGAGAGAGAGAGAGAGAGAGAGAGAGAGAGAGAGAGAGAGAGAGAGAGACATTACGCACCCATCGTTAGGCAGGTACATACTCGTAAATCAGGGAACCATAACATTTTGAAAGACATATACAAACGAGAAAAGTAGCGACAGAGACGCACGGACCGACGAGATGACAGATCAGGCAAAGAAACAAGATAATTTTCTCATTAACTCTTCTTCTTCTTATTCTTTTTCTTCTTTTATTCTATTTGCTTCCATTTTCAGACGAGAAACCATGAAAGAAGTTTGCGATGCGAATGTTCTGTTTTCTTAAGCATTCTCCCAAGTGAAAGTCTAAATGTTTTTTATCGGTGTTTGGTCCACGTTTTTTTTTTTTTATCGTGCAGCATCCTAATTTTTTTATAAATACTTTTAAAGTTTCTTTTTTACTTTCTAATCATCCTTTTGTATTTTGTCGTAGCATTTGTAGCCGATGTTGTAGCAGTAAAGCTATTAAAATAGAAGAAGAACTCATTAAATTAAGTTCCCTGATTATCATATAAAGCATTCTGATTAGGATTTTTATTTTATTTTTTTATTTTTTTGCTTATAAAATAATCTCGAACTGGCGCAGCAAATTATTTCATTGTCATCATGTAATAAAATGAAACAGATTATGCAAATTCATCAATTAAAACTGTTATAAATAAAATAATTTTCTCCACTCACGATAAGATACGATAATTTTCGACCGAACTATTATTTTTTTAGTTAAAGCTAAACAGTTTGCTAAGTCACTGATTAGTTTGCCTACTTTTAGATAGGTGCCAACAATGTTCCGCATGCAAATTGTTTACAATAAGAACATTAAAGCTAGATTTTCCTGACATAAATGTTATAAATACATACATATACATATATATATATATGCATTTAGATAATATATATACATATACACAAACACATAATATATACATATACTGTATGTATGATTATATTTATTAATATATACATGATATATTTCTATGCGTGTGCGTCAGCAATCATTTATAATTAAATAACATAAATGGAAAATAATAGGATAATCATATGAAATAAACGAAGTTTTATATGTGGTTGTAAGCATTAATGAATATATATATATGGCATATTTATTGTACGTGTCAGCGAATCCTTTGTAATGAAATAACATAAATGAAAAATGCTCAGTAAAATGAAATGAACAAATGATCGATAGTTAATTGAATATTAATAACTACCTGGACAAATACGGTAAGGTAACAAAGACTTTCGGGAAAAAAAGTCTCAACCCCTTTCATTACTGCCCCAAAAAACAGCTCACGAGGTCACCAGGATTGTTATACCCAAGGCACACATCCACCGCTACCCTAATTACGGCCACCTCTTCAATAACCCCCTATACCCGGACTCCCTCCCCCTCCCCTTTGCAATAGCTTCAGAAACCCCCTGTGTTTATTATACCTCTACTCCTACCGCAGACAGACATACCCTCCCCCACCTACCTCTCCCTCAAATGCCTCTTCCTTTTAATAGACCACAAAATGGGGGAGAGGCGTATGGCCCTTCCAAAACCCCCATTCACTTAACCTCAGGGCACCGAAGACCCTTTTCCAAGAGCAAGCAATAACGTGACGAGGATTTAGTTGGGGGTGGGGTTGGGGGGAGGCGAGGAACTATGGAAAGGACGGGAGGAGAGGCGGAGCGCCATCGTATATAGTTGCCCTGCTGCACATGAGCCGAGTCAGTGCATCTACGGACGCTCGCGAAGTGAGTATGAGTGTTGTTGATCTCCTATCCTGTTATAATTACAGTATTACCTGTTTTAGAAGGGAGTTGCTTTGGCCGTATTGTACCTCTCCCGAGCGACAGGTGGGCGAAGAAGAAGTCAGGATGATGGTAGTGAGTGAAAGTTGAGTCGAGGATAAGTGCGGGAGGTCAAACGGTGTTGCTTCGCCAGGCTTGCATGGTGAAGCTTGATTTGTCCTTAGAGGTGGTGTTGACCTCTTTCATGGGTATGAATGGATGTATTGTGTTGCAGTAATTTAACTGCTGACATACACACACACACACAACACACACACACACACACACACACACACATATATATATATATATAGTATATATATATATATATATATATATATATATATTAAGCATATATATATATATTCTCTATATATATATATATATATTACATGTGTACATATATATATATATATATATATATATATCTATATATCCTCTCTATATCTCTCTCTCTACATATCCGATATATATATATATATATATATATATATATATATATATATATATATATATAATATATTCACCATCCAATTTCATGAATACAGGGAGTGGCTCTGAGAAAAAATTAAGATAACAGTCATTATCAAAATAATCTTTCAACTAATGAGTCAAGGATGAACCACCTGTGCAGATAACATCCTTAATATCAACCATTTCATTCACTTTCACAGGGACCTATTTGCTTCTCCTTTTACCACTTACTTCACTCTTGCACCCACTCTTTGTCTAATGAACATCACAGCCCTTCATTATTCTAAAGTATCTTTTACTTCATTTAGCCAGCACTTTTTCATTCTCCTTTTCCTTCTTCCTCACAAACTTACTGATCGTGCACTCAAGTTTCCAACGTGTTTCCCATTCTCTCCATGTGATCAAGCCATCACCTGATCTTTCTTTACACCTTTACTTACCTTTGTACCATTTGTTGTATCTCCAAATACCTCCAGTATATATATATATATATATATATATATATATATATATATATATATATATATATATACATACATACATGCATATATTATATGTGTATGTACGTATGTATGTATGCGTGTGTGAGGATATATGGATATATGGTCATATATTTATTTGAATGAATAAATAATTATATATATTGACATTTACTCCTGGTTTTCACTACTCTATCTATCTTTCTACTTGTATGTCAATTTGAATATTCGAAACTGTAAATGTGAAGACTTGGTCTTGGATACACTTCAAAAATCCTTCCTAGGTCTCTTTTTATTTACATAATTCCCTGAAGCTTCCCCTAAACGCTGTAATACCTGATAAGCCTCAAATAACTAACGGACTGAACTGAAATGTGGAATTTAAACACCGCAGTTTTAAAAATGCTTGTGTTGTTTTTCATAATGCTTACCTTGATAAAACAGATTAGTACTCTCCTACAGCCACGGCCAACGAGTTTGAAGGTTTGTTATCATGACCTGGAAACCTACTGGTCAGCAGTGCGGGTGATTTCATGTGTAATGTGATGTGCATATAAAAGAGATGTCTGTTCATATAAGGATCAATGAAGAATGCTGCTATTTATAGCTGATTTTTATTTGTGAAAATCAAATACTCTTACAGACAGCTATTTTTCAATTCATAAGGTTCCTGAGTACAACCTACACACGGAATCGACCGCACTGTTGACTGGTAGGTTACCGGGACACGATCATGAAACCTTCAGACTAACTGGCCACAGCAGCTGTAGCAAACAGTACCGTAAGCACTGAAGACGTTCCACCTGGACATAAGTATATGCAGACCTAGACACACATTGATTATTCTATCCACGTACTTACAAATATGCGATGCCTGCTCATGTTACTACAATGGCATTATAATGACCGTCAAAGAATTTTGGCAACTCGAAGATCTACCCATGATTATCAATGAAAAGCAAATGACGGCATTATTGGTTTTGCTGGTATATCATAATCATCAATAAATCCTTTAGTAAATATACTATTTTATAAACTTCCAGCGGTCAATGACGATCTGTATTGATGCCTGATAATGCAATCTTAAGATTTATTCAAGCTACAAGAATATCTTGACACTTTGATTCAGTATTTTCTCTGTAACATCACTAATAGATGTGTAGTGATATATTTATAATAAATATTTACTTCATTAGTCATTCATTTTTTTCATTCTACGTAGAGAGAATTAGGTACAAAGAGTCCTGAAATAAGCAACTGAAAGTAGAGTAATTTCATCAAAAGTTTTCGGTTTTTGATCTGATATTTTTTTCATACTTTTTTCTTTTTGGACTGGAAACTCGGAGAAGATTTTGTGAGGAATAAAATTATTAAAACTTTTTCTTATCTTTATCTTTTCTCCTTTTAGCAAGCGAATACAAGTGGTAGTATACTAGTAACAAGAAAATTACTATATGAAAGAAGGTGGAAATTTATAGAATGATCTAAATGCAGATTATATGCAGTATGAGAAAGGCTGATAAGGTAAGAAGGAAGAATGTGGGGTAGAAAACTTAGCGCAGACGAATCGGTGAACGGCTTACCACTGATGTGGTTTGGTCATATGGAGAGAAAGGGAGATAGATGAATAAGACGGGTAAAATAGCTTAAATTTTTTTAGGCAGAGGAAAGGAGTTGGATCCAGACAATGACTGGACATATAGTGCGATGGAACTGATATAAAAACTAGAAAGGGAATCAATATATAGCCTTTAAAATCAGATATGAAGTTATCTTCTACGTGAGTTCTACTCTGTTTAACAATTAACACTTAAATAAGCAATGAAAATATGCTAGTTTTTTGCCTATCAAAAAGAAACTTTAAAGACATTAGTCTCTCTTTACCTGCTTAATTATTTGTTATTCTTGTTGTTTACATATACAAAATGATTTTCTATATCTCTGTATTTTTCATCATATAGGGATATTTTACCCTGAAAGGTTGCCAACTGCGCAGTTTGTATACACACACATGTATGTATATATATATATATATATATATATATATTATATATATCTAACTAGCTATAATATAAAATGTGATGTAACTAGTATAAGTACTGAATCTCACTCCTTGATGTACGGTAGATGCCACTTTGAATTATATTGTAGGAAATTCCTGTTTTTCTCAGTGGATTTCTTATCTTTATAAAATCCTTAAAATTACTTTAATGCCATAAATCAGCCGAGTTCCAGTGGTATTTTATTTTTTCAATAATCTCTTTTAACGCAGATTAAAAGTACCCATTTGTCTATTCTGCCATGTAATAGTTCCACGTCGTGCACTGAGTAATATTTATCACCCAGAGGATAACAAAATGACATTGCTGTGTCGAGTGTAGTTTGAGTCTTAGATGTGTCAACCTTACAGGCACATTGAACTCAGATCTTCAAATTTCTGTATTATCAGTTAAGTGTATGATCTTAAAGGCTCCTTTTTTCATTCTTTCCCAACTGGCACAAATTGGGTTTTTGGAATTATTGCGTTCTAATTTTTTCTTATATATCATTTGCTAACTACCTCTGATGTCCTATTTTTTCTCTGGTACAGTTTGCTGTAATACCCCTGTTGTTGATATCGTTCTCTTAATTAGGCATTTCCAAGAATGCTATAAAATAAATTTCAGCACCAGGCAACTGCTTATGTAGAATTATCATTTTGACTTTGAACTTTCTTGAATTTGCACAAACTAGTTTCTCTTTCATCAGCTTCTGCAGAAATTTATCACCATCACACATTACAGTCTTCGAACCTATTTTCATTTTCGTTGTTCCCCCTGATTTAAACTGAAATGAAGCACTCTTTCTCAAGTTTCTGTAGCTTTTAATTTTCGCAAAATACTAAGGCCTTGATAATGTCTCAGCGTTTATAAACGAAGTAACAGATAAAGACTGGCACAGCTTATATAAAGAAATCAGGAAAACACGCTGGGAAAATATCCAGATAAAATCACAATAATGTTTCCCAGAAGGTAAGGACAATGTCATAAGCATTTCTGTCTGTTGAACATCTATTTTTCCCTTCAATTATAAAACTCTATTATTTGAGGTTTTTAAGGTTTTGATTAAATCTCGTGCTTATTACTGCTTCATTTAATTTTTTTTTTTTTTGAACCCTAAGAACATTCCAATTCTGACGTAGTTTTCCTTTAGAGTTCCTCATTTCTCTTTTAATGGAGAGACCACGTTGTAATTTCCCCTAATTGCATTGTAACTGTCCAATAGCCTCCTTCAGTTCTTTGTTAAAAACTGTTGATGTTACTCTCAGTAATAGAGGTGGTTGTTGATGTAGTATGGCAGACGGCAGTTGTTGATGTAGTTACAGTATTAACTAGAAGTATGTCTGAGTTAATAAAACAGTACAGTAACTACTTTTAGGCACAACGCAGGTAAGTTGTTTATTGAGAAAAGAAAATACTTTTGTTATGCCTGTATAAGCTTCCTATCTGTAAGCTAACTTATCTTTTCGATCAGAAACTGACGTCTCTTTTTCCTTTGCCCATTTTTTCCAAAGACTAGCCGAAATGAAGATCCTCTCCGCCTGCCTTTTGTCCCTCGTGGCTGCCGTAGCGGCCCGCTCGGCCTACCAGTTCTCGGACGGCTATCTGGAAATCCTCGGAGGGGAACCCAACCAATCCTTCGACTGCGCGGGACGTCCTTACGGGTACTACGCCGACGTCGCCAACGACTGCAGAATCTTCCACATCTGTCTGCCCATTCCTGACGATGCAGGGGAGGTCGTGGAGACTGCGCAGTTCTCCTTCTTCTGCGGCAACCAGACCGGTCTTCAGCCAGGAGTCCCTCACCTGCGCCCACCCTCAGGAGGCCCTCCCTTGCTCAGAGGCAGAGTCCCTCTTCGATATTTCCAACGCTGACTTTGGCAAGATTCCCGAAGTGACCAATTAAGATGCATGTGATGTTACCACAATGTAGATGCTGTGTGTTTCATATATATATATATATATATATATATATATATATATATATATATATATATATATATATATATATATATATACTATATATATATATATATATATATATATCTATATATATATATATATATATATATATATATATATATATATATATATACACGGTATCTTAGTGATATGAAATCGAATTGAATTTTTCAATTACTGCCCATTCGACCTTCCCGTAACCTTCCAAAAGGATGTCATGATGATTTATAGGTTTTATAATAAAATGATTCGTTTTTATTATAGTAAGTTAGATTTATTATCCCCGATATTTGAACCGACAGAACAAATCTTTGAAATATGTTGTCAGCTAATAACATGCTAAAATACCTTTGTGTGGATGTGCTCTGCAAAGAAATAATTAATTTCACATTCGTCTCTCAATTACTAATATTCTGGATTCAGTTAAGGACTCTGGAACAAACTGCATCAACTTTAATGGTCATTGCTCGGGAAATTCTTTCTCAGTCCCAGAAGGGGATAAAAGTAACGATGGTCCAAGAGCAACTTTGAAAGATGAAACAAAACTCATGCTGCTGAATAAATAAAGGTATTTTTTCAGCTCTGTTCACAAAAAGTAAAAGCATTATTGATGAGAGCAGTCCCTTATGAAGTGACATCTAAGTTCCATCAGACAACAAATTTATCTGTATTGCCCAAATGACACTTGTAATATTACACAAAATCATAAGGTTTCACTAACAAAATCTTCCTGTCGTGTTAGGCTTTCCTAACGTTACGATGAAAAAGAAGTAACTTATAACGTCATTCGAATTGAAATTTTGACAGTGAATAATTCATATACACGACACGGCAAATTCAGCCTTCGGATCCCCCTACCCCCACTCCTGAAAAACGCGCGGACGCACACACACACACACTTGCAACACACACTCACCCACACACACACACACACAAATCACCCCTCACTTTTTCTTTAACAAGAGAGACCACCACTGGCAAGGTTAATGTTAATATTATTAATGTTAATGCTAATTTGACGTTCTTAGATGAGACGGAAACACATTTAAGAGCAGAAAGGTTTAGTCTGTCCAGCAGCTCGCTGTTGGTAAGGTGAAATCTTCATTTATTCCTTTCATTTTCTACATAAAGAAAAAGTGTGATACTTTGATCTGACTAAGCAAATCTTCACTAAGAAAACAATGACAGGAGGCAAAGAAAACCGATTCAACAATGAATACTGAAAGAACGTTATTGTATAGTTTGCCTCTATTGTCATCCTAATTCTAATCATCATCGAAATCTCATAATCACACAGGTAGCGAAAATGGGTTAACAAATCACAAATCCACAATTACATATCTGTTAAAATCCTTTTATAGAAAATGTACAAAAGGGATCCTTCGATAGCTTGCCTGGGTTCATTGTCATTCTGACAATGACAGAACTACATGGAACTGAGTATCACCCATATTCAAGCAAATAAATTTTTTGCTTGTTTTGCAAACATTAATTTTCAACTTATCTTATAAATCCTCACCCATAGTTTTTGCCAGTGATTTTCAAAGAGTTTTCGTCAAATTATCGGATTTTAAAAGACTCATTGTTGTGGATTAAAATATTTCCCTTTTATCATTATCATTAGTAGCTAAAGTAGTATTAACAGTATTTGTTTCGACTTTTGACAACGCATTTCCCATTTTAGTTGCTGCTAAGCATGCTCGGTATCAGCAACAGTAATGTAATTATTGATGGGAACAGCAACGGCAGAAAAAAAAGAAAAACAATGACAACGTTCAGTGTGAAAAATGCGTATCTTTCCTGCCAGATTCTCAGAAGAATTAATGATCTGATGTTCAATGAGCATTAATGCATTCAAAACTTTATTTGAAACTGCAATTCAGTCTAAGTTGCACTTCACGTCTGTGCTGTCATAGAAAAAATTACTATATCTTATCTTTATCTACATTTATGGCTTTTTCTTTATCTTTCATTTGATTCTTGATTAGGTTACTCTAGACTGTTGGGAATGACATAAACACTGAGGATCTTTCCTAGATAGTGACCCCAAGAGTTTTAACCCGGTATGTAACCGCCTTTGCGGCGTGTTTAGTACAAGCCCGTTGGGGATTACCGAAAAAACATAAACAAAAGACTGTAGATATCAAAAAGATAATGAGCCCCAAGGAATATTAGTCCTAGATAACGATCCCGAACTTTGTTGGGGGTCACTATCGAGGGAAGATCCGACACTGAATATACAGTTCGTTTCACGGGATTATTCTGTGCTTTTAACTCGATACAGGCAACAATAAATTTGACCTACAAAAATACTTGACATGTCTCAACCCTTTAAACCTTTTAGGAACTTAGTTACAGAACAAATAAAGTATAATTTCATAAACGTAAAACCAACGGTTAATCACTATTTCGAAAACCACAGTTGGTTGGTCAAAAGAAATTAGTAACCCCTTTTCTCATTTACGTTTTTCTTAAGTGGGTCAGGTATTTTATCTGCT
>NC_089761.1:19973143-19990643 GCF_040412425.1 Macrobrachium rosenbergii | reverse complement strand
ATAGATACAAAGAAACAGTAGACGGATACAAAGAGACAGTAGATGGGCACAAAGAGACAGTAGACAGACAAAAAGAGACCGTCAACATCCACAAAGAGACAGTAAACAGGCACAAACAGACAGTAGACAGGTACAAAGACAGTAGACAGATACAAAAAGAGGCAGTAGACAGACGCAGACAGACAGTAGACAGAAAGTCGTGGAATTCAAAGACTGAAGACTCAGTTTTGATCCTGTAGCTATGAAGCAGAATGACAGACAAACGAACAAATCGGCAAGGAGGCAGAAAGATAATTTTATTAAGGAATAAAGAGAGAGAGAGAGAGAGAAAGAGAGAGAGAGAGAGAGAGAGAGAGAGAGAGAGAGAGAGAGAGAGAGAGGCGGCGTCTTACGTCATATCCTTTCACTCTGGCGTGATTATAAATTCTGGGGGTGAAGGCCCGTAATATTCAGTCATTTATCATAGATATCCCTGAAAAAGATTAAAACAGAGGAATCTCCTTATAAGAATGAGAAAAAATAAGAGAGAGAGAGAGAGAGAGAGAGAGAGAGAGAGAGAGAGAGAGAGAGAGAGAGAGAGGTCTTACTAGGGCAAGAGAAAATTATGGACCTAAAAATGAAACTTCAGATGAAAAAAACTCAACAGTGACCTCAAATTCTCTTATACTTGTTTATACAGTTTCATGAATTCCGGCTAAGAACTCGTAAGGCAGTGTGTACCTACCATTGCAGGCATTGTTTGAATTAGCTTGTAGTTCTTTTGCTGATCAGGTAATGAAAACACGTTCTCATGAAAGTTCATGATACTATTTTGTAATTTTTTTTTTTATGTCACAGCTGACTTTGAGGTACAAATAGACTAAGCGAATAATTAATCAAGGCTTACCTAAGTAAACAAACAAAATATATTTACGGCTTTTATGTTGCTCAAAACCACGTAATTTAATCTCTGTGTTTTGACCTGTGGAAATCAGATATACTTGCATAAGAAGCCTCCCACAGTCAAAACTCTCTCTCTCTCTCTCTGTCTCTCTCTCTCTCTCTCTCGTCCTTACAGGCAATACAAAGGAAATTCATTCGATTTCCTCCAACCTCACGAGTTCCTGACGCCGTAGTCTTCGGAGACCTCCTCATTCAGAAGTCGAAGCTTATAATTGCACTGCAGCATGACAAGTTGCAAAGGTTACTGCTACACCTCAAGGCAATTCACTTGTTAAATCCACCGTAATGAAGCTGTCTTCATCGGTGTAACGAGTTTGCGACATTTTTATAGCAACCGGCGCCATTTCGATTTTTTTATGGTCTACCCTTTGCACATCTGTCCGTTTTCTTTTTAAAATTATTTATAAATGAAATATAATGCGACATTACCTGACTTGTTGCCTTTCTTTAGCTTCGTTGCTTATAACCTTCATTTACAAAATATAACAGTACGCCATTTGCGGTATTCCATTACTTATGAATAAGTTTACCTCCAATAACAATAATAAAGAAAATTCTTATCACAAAAGATTGCTGACCAATGATGATTTTCTTCTCTTTCACATAAAATCATTTCAAATTTAAAGAAAGATTTTGGAAAAACGCCTGATTTCCCCACATTGGCAAACAAACAGTGATTCCACTGCTTCTTATCATGAAAATCTGCCTGATTTTTAGTTTTCTGAAAAGAAAACTGTTATGCCGGCTTTGTCTGTCAGTCCGCACTTTTTTCTGTCCGCCTTCAGATCTTTAAAACTACTGAGGCTAGAGGGCTGCAAATTGGCATGTTGATCATCACCCTCCAATCATCAAACATACCAAATTGCAGCCCTCTAGCTTCAGTAGTTTTTATTTTATTTAAGGTTAAAGTTAGCCATAACCGTGCGTTTGGCAACAATATAGGTCTTCATTATACGCTGTACAGACAACTCGATTACGCCGAAGAAACTTCGGCGCATTCTTTACTTATTTTCTGTTAGTTTTGCTTTATTCCTAGCTCTAATATACTAGATTGCTGGGTGTTATTGTATTTTCTGGTTTATTATTAAATACATACCTAATGATGTGAAGGTGTTCCTGAAAAATTCGATTTAATTTCGAATTCACTTTCTGTCTGAATTTTACTTTAGAGCAAAATCTTACAGTTTTGGAAGTTACATATTCAGATATAAACATAAACCTAATGTGGGTAAGCCTAAAATGAGCTACTCCTATCTGTTTATCTCTGATTATTTCTTTCATATAGCTTTTTAGTTTTCTGAAAAGAAAATTATTGTGCAGGCATTGTCTGTCTGTCCGTCCGCACTTTTCTGTCCGAACTTTTTCTGTCCGAACTTTTTTCTGTCCTCACTCAGATCTTAAAACCTACCGAGGCTAGAGGGCTGCAAATTGGTATGTTGATCATCCACCCTCCAATCATCAAACATACCAAATTGTATCCTTCTAGCCTCAGCAGTTTTTATTTTATTTACGGTTAAAATTACGCCGAAGAAACTTCGGCGCATTTTTACTCGTTATTACTGAGTTTCAATAATATTGCTGTTGTATTCCCTCCTGTAAGTGGGCCTGGGCTATGTGCGAACTCCAGTATTTGCCACCCTGCCTTCTGAATCTGTTCTATAGATATATTTTATTAAAATCAACAAATTCTTTGACTCACATGAAAAAAATAAGACTTCTCGTCACTGAAATTATAACAAATACCAGCTACTGATTAAAAGCGAATCATTTCCACTGTCTATATAACAAACGTGAACCATTTGCAATACCTATATAACAAAAGCGAATCATTTACACTATGTAACAAAAGTGAACCATCTGCAATATCTATATATCAAAAGCGAATCATTTACACTGTCTATATAACAAAAGTGAACCATTTGCAATATCTATATAACAAAAGCTAATCATTTACACTATGTAATAAAAGTGAACCATCTGCAATATCTATATAACAAAAGCGAATCATTTACACTGTCTATATAACAAAAGTGAACCATTTGCAATATCTATATAACAAAAGCGAATCATTTACACTGTCTATATAACAAAAGCGAATCATTTACACTGTCTATATGACAAAAGCGAACCATTTACACTGTCTATTTAACAAAAGCGAATCATTTACACTATGTAACAAAAGCGAATCATTTACACTGTCTATACAACAAAAGCGAATCATTTGCACTGCCTATATAACGAGAGCGAATCGTTTACACTGTCTATGTAAGAAAAGCGAATCATTTACACTGTCTATATAACAAAAGCGAATCATTTACACTGGCTATATAAAAAAGGTAAAAATTGCGTTTAATTTGTTCGTTCGCGCAACGATGACTTTATTAATCCACACATCTCTTTTATTTTCCACTTTCATTATTTCTTTAGCCCTTTCTTTCCTCGGTTTCGTACAATTGCCCGGCTGTCCGTTTTTTCTTCAACGTTACGTTTCATGAAGAAAAGCCACGACAGATATTTCCTATTTCAAATACCATTTCCTAAAACAACACATGAAGTGTGCAAATTTAAATATTAACCACCATTTGTTCTTTAGATTCGATGTGTCTGACGATTTGCTTATTTCCTCTCATTTTTTTGTTTGCTTCTTTTCTTACGTTTTATAGCAAACTGCGTGGTTCGTGACGGACTTTATAATTTATTTTATAGTTTATATCTGGCTTTATAGTTTACAGTATAGTGTATGTTATAATCTATTGTTTATCTAATAGTTTACAGTTTGCTTTGCAGTTTATATCTTAATCATTAATTATAGGTTACCTAATACTTCAATGTTTTACTATATACATATACTGTATATATATATAATATATATATATATATATATATATATATATATATATATATATATATATATATATATATATATATATATATGTATATATATATGTATATATATATATATATATATATATATATATATATATATATATATATATATGTATTATATATATAGTTATAGTTTCCATAGTGTACCTTAGAATACTGAATATTGTATTTTTAGTAGTTAGGCAATGCTTTATTCATTTTCTAGAGTTCTGTACCATATATATTTAGTTCTTTCTTTTTTAATGATATATCACTGTATGCCTTACATTTTAATTAAGTATTCTACATTATATCTTAATTTCTTCAAATTCTGAAAAAGACAGAAATAAATAAACGACAATACAAACAACCTAGAAGTTCGGATGGTTTCGGATGATGCTAAACACCCATACATCTCTTCGTTCGCCCATGCCTCACCCAAGTCTCATCCATCACTCAAATCACTGAGCATCCAAATGGCATAATTGGTTAGTGGTTCGCCTTGGCTAAATGTTAGTACTTTTCTGCTAATGCTGAATTTCATTCTCTCCATGTTTCCGAGTCCCTGTTTGGCCTTTAAACACTACCTACCTCTTCCCATGCTACTTTAAATTCCGTACCTTTTCAAAATAACTTTCCATGTTTAAGAAACGTCTACCCTTTAATTTCACATTTTAAGCCCTTCCATGATTCCCGGAAATGTATTCTAGCTTCAAGACTTTTTTCAAGCATTTTAAGGGACTCTTGCTCAAATATTGACTTGGGTTACAAAAACCCATATAACTAACTGGAAATATTATTGAAAGACACTATTTCCACCTACATTCTGCTCCTAACTGCTGAAGACAAAATCTGCGATAGAAAAAAAAGAAAAAAGGTATTTTAGTATGCGTCCGTAAAAACGACTACTGCTTTAAAACTATTAGATATAAAGAGCTCAACTAAGTTTCATTTAATAGCTAAAGAGTGTGCCAACAATATCTGGAGAATGAGCTCCCATGGTAGCGATGTATTCGATGCGAGATTCACTAAAGATCGACTTTTTTTCAAAAATTTTGGTCAATATTTGACACCAGTCCCTTAAGTATTCCAGTTTTAAAAACCTTCTGAAATTCCTTTCTTCTTTCAAGATATTTTCAAATTTCTAATCATGCCCTGAAAAGCACCCTTTACTCTTTAAAACTGCTTTGAGCTTTTTTCATCATTAAAAATGAACAGTTTTCCTATCAAAGTTTTTGACAAATAAGCACCCACATACCAATGTAAGAATTGTGTGATTTATTGTTCAATCACATAATTTCATAGTTTCAAAGCTTTATTTCTCATTCCTCCTTTAAAATCCTTCCCTCCAGTCAGATTCAAATCACCTCGAAAGCTTCTGCCTCCTTTTAAACATTTACTACCATTCTCTTTATAAACCTTTGCCCCTTTGGGATTTTTTTGCTGTTCTTAAAGCTTTCTCATCTCTGGCTTCTTTCCCTTTCCAAACTTTTCTACTATTTCTATTTCAGAGTTCGTTCTCTCAACAAAAGTTTTCCATTTTCTATATTACTCTGTCTAAAAATATCTAGAAAACATTTTGCCGAAACAACTTTTTCTGCCCTCTAGAACATTTTTCCCCATCTTGGAATCATCTCCTCTTTAAAATTCATTCTCTAATTGTTTTCCCGTTTGGAGACTTATCCCATAAAATTAAAAAAAAAGTCTGTTCTTGATAATTATCCTCGTTTTTTGTTTTCACTTTTTTAAAAATAAGTTCTCCATGTTAAGTCTCCCTTCTTTGGAACCTTCTCTCAAATATTTCCCATTTAAGATTCAGTCTATCTTCAAATATCCCTCGCAGAATAATGTAATCTTATAACTTATCTATAGACAGTGTCTGCGAATTATTTCCACATCCAGAAACCATTTCTTACCGAACGAAAAAGGAATAAATAGAAAATCAAAGAACACGGAATGATAAAAAAAAAAACTTGCGATGTGCAAACACCTTGCATTGAGGAATATTCCCCTTCTCTAAGAACCATGTAAGGAATGATCCTGCAATCGAAGAGGAAGAAGACTGACACCGAGGAAAGTGGGGAATAACGCAAGAAGAACGCTGAGACGAAGAAGAGAGCTTGGGGAAGGCATGGGGAGGTCGGGGAAACGGGGGCGGGGGTGGTAAAATGCCGACAAGGCCGCCCGAGCGCTCGAAAGGGTATATAAATTCATTCCGGGTCAGAGCAGAGGCACCAGTTCTCATCTCGTGGTCCGTCGACGAACTTTAATTTAAGTGAGTAGCGATTCCCGACGTCGAAACGACTGTGATTCTTTAGAATCAAATCCGGAGAGCATCCTTGTTTCGTGAGAGATTCTTTCTTGAGGAGCATCACGCTGATTCTTATGAATCATCGTTATGAGTATATTCGTGTTAATAGTTTCTCTTTTGAGAAGCATTGCGCTAAATTCGTCTAAGTAGTGATTCTCGGGGAATCAGCACTGAAAACTATCCTCTATTACTTGCGGCTTCGAATCAGCACTGAAAATTATCATCTATTACTTGTGGCTCTGTCTTGAGAATCATTACGTCGAGAACATAAAAATTACGTAGAGATTCCATTCTTGAAATTATAGTACTTCTTGAGAATCATTAAATATATTAAATACGGAAGGCATAAACATGAAATTCCCTAAAATCTACACTGTGACGAGATTTTAACATCAGAAGGTTCTAAAGTAAGAGATTTAGTCTCTTCAACTAACAAGGGATCCTCAAGAATCAGTATCATTCTAAGAGATCTTATTTTCATACAAACAATTCTCTGCAATCACGCTGGTTTAAAACTAAATGACCGGCGAATAAAAGTATATTGCTTTTTGCAGACAAAAAGAACACTGATTTCCAGAGACGAACTTATACCACTCTCGACAAATGTCATTTTTGACTTATCGTATGTCCCTCTGACTTACTGGATACCACTTTTGAGTCATCGAATGTCACTAAATTAGTGACATTCGATGAGTGACATGATAAGTCATAAGTGAGTCACTTATGACTTATCATGCCACTCCCGACTTAACAGATTTTACTTCTGACTTAGCAGATGGGACTGATGAGATCAGAAAGGCTGGATATGGCTTTATAGAACCCCATTTCTCATCAAAATTTCGAAATGATGAAATATTTCAGTTTACCTCACATTATATCCAATATTTCCTTTCGACTTGAATTTCATGACAATATTTCTAATTATATTTAATGAATATTTGGCATATAATTTAACGATAGACTCAACTACCTTCTCGAATTCGTAAACACTAACTTTCATTACACAATTCTTCTCCAGATAAAATGAAGGTCCTGGCTTGTTTATTGGCGTGTGTGGCTGTGGCCGTCGCCCAATCGGCCTATCGGTTCTCCGACGGCTACTTGGAAATCCTCGGAGGGGAACCCAACCAGGTATTCGACTGCGCAGGACGCCCCTACGGTTACTACGCCGATGTGGCCAACGATTGCCGCGTCTTCCACGTCTGCCTCCCGGTTTCTAACGATGCTGGGGAAGTTGTCGACATGGCCCAGTTCTCCTTCTTCTGCGGGAACCAGACGGTCTTCAGCCAGGAGTCCCTCACCTGCGCCCACCCCGAAGAAGCCCTTCCCTGTGCAGAGGCTGAGAGCCTCTTCGATATCTCCAACGCCGACTTCGGAAAAATTCCCGATAACGTGAATGTCGAGTAACATCTCTCGCGGAGACCACCGAACGAAACTGTGTACAGATTTAGACCTAAGTTTATTTTTCGAAAAGTAATAAAACAAGTTCACTCGTGAACTATATCTTTTTATTACTCTCCATTGCCCCTTATCGCAGGGCTTCAGAAGCTGTTTACCTTAATGTCGATATCAGAAGAAAGTGAGTGATGCATTTAAGCAAATCTCAAATATTAAAAAAAAATGTTATGGGCCAAATGTCTTAAGAATTAATAGAATTACATAAATCAACCGGATGTAACATTTTCATCATTCCAAAGCAAATAGAGAGAGAGAGAGAGAGAGAGAGAGAGAGAGAGAGAGAGAGAGAGAGAGAGAGACTATGGTTTTTTTATTTTTTACTTTGGAAGTATTAAACAGCTGTCATAAAGTCTCTATCTTTACCATGTAAAAAAAATACTATATACCTTTATGTATAAAGGCTTAGAAACAGTGATACGTAGGCAGACAGTGATGCGTAAATTCATACGTATGTATGTATATTATATATATATATATATATATATATATATATATATACATATGAAATTTTTATCACACCTTTCTTGATGGCGCGGTGGTAACGTCTACTGGAGTCGCTGAATAGGTCCGTGTCATGGGTTCGCGTCCCGACGATACCAATTCATTTATCACTTATATAAATTCCTTCGGTGATAATTCTCCATCGGAGATATTCCGAGGTAGCGTGAATTTGATATTGCGACATTTGTAGCTTCATGATTATATATATATATATATATATATATATATATATATATATATATATGTATGTATGTATATATATAATTATATATATATATATATACAGTATATATATATATATATATATATATATATATATATATATATATATATATATATATATATAATAAGAACGACGTAAATGGCAGGAGTGACTCACTCGTTGGTTTTTGAACGTTTTTATTAAGATTCTTTTTTTTTTTTTTCGAGGCAATGAGATAGATAATCATGCCCATTCGCTAACATAATAAACTTTTCGTTTGAATGCATCAAAATATATTCAGTCAGAAGTAACAAGAAACGAAACTGTAAAAGAATGAGTAGTTCTGACAAATTGAAAAAAGGCAAGCGGTTTGCATTTCTGAAGAAAGTTCCAAAGACAAAGTCTACACAATTGTAAGAGAAGCGAAGGCTTTGCAAATTTAGACAAATGCAGTAAAAAGTACATGCTTCGTGATGCAAAAAATCATAAGAACAACAAAATACCAGGAACAGGAATGAAACCTTGGCGGTAAAGTTACCAGTTAATAATTCGCATCTCCATTTGAAGATGATTAGAGAGAAAAAAACGAATGAAGAATAATACGAAGGAGCGAATAGGAAATGAATGCCGAGTGATGAATTACCGAGAACAGGTTTCTGGTCACTACAAAACGCTGCCGAGGAAGCCGGTTTGGAAGATGCAAGGTCAGGGTACGGACCTCTGTTATCTTTTGTTTTTTTTTTTATTATTATCGTAAGTCATATCCCACCTTACGTGGTGGAGTCTAAGACTCACCCTGTGTGGTGGAGTCTTTGACTCACCCTACGTTATGACTTGGACCATCGACGGATGGTCTCTTGTTTGTCACTTTTTCATAAGTTGTATTTCAACAGAGATCTTTCACATTCACAATTGATCCCTGATCCCCTTTTCCTGCCGAGAGCAACCGGATTCGCTAATAAACAAACAGTGAAGGTGCCTCGTTGTCGAACTTCTCAGTTCCAGAGGTTCTTTATTCCTCGCACCGTTGGACTGGGGAACAGTCTCCCAGAGGATATCATACAATTGGAACTTCAGAAGTTCAAGCGAAGATGCAATGCATTACTTCCCTAATAGTGTTTTCCTTGCATTTTAATACAGTTCTATCTTTTATTAATTTATTAATTTATATTTTCTTTTTTAATTAGTGCGATCTCTTCTTTATGTATTTCTCTGTACCTCCTCTTACTTCTTCCTGATGAACACCATGTTCTTTTGAATCTTGAATTTCAAGTGAATGGCCCCTGTGGGACTTTTCCACATGAATAAGTTTCATCTTATGAATAATAATAATAATAATAATAATAATAATAATAATAATAATAATAATAATAATGTGTGGTGTAGTCTTAGACTCGCGCTACGTGGTGGAGTCTTAAACTCACCCACTGTGGTGGAGTTTTAGACCATTGCTGCGTTGCCCCATATTCTACTTGGTACGAGAGCTGTAATTTCGAATTTCTTGCTTTTGAGGTATCTAATTATGCAAAATTTGAACTCACAAACTGGATATTCAAGTCACGGCCAGACGAAACATCCCGAGAAGTCTCTCCGAGAGATGGTCAAAAGAACCTAGACATAATAAAAAGAACTGAAGACCCAACGGCAACAATAGACTTAATCCGCAGATTCAAACGACTGGTTCTTTCAAGGTCATCCTTGACAAGCTTAATGATTTTTCTTGAATATACCACTTAATGTCGTCCTTGAGCTTTCGGTAAAGCCGAAGGACGATTTCGCAGCACTATCAAATCAGGAGGATGTTGAACCTGCAATAACTAACCATATATATACATATATATATGTATATATATATATATATATATATATATATATATATATATATATATATATATATATATATTATATATATAGTTATATATATGTGTGTGGATATATAATATATATATATGTATGTGTATGTGTATATATATATATATATATATATATATATATATATATATATATACAGTATATATATATATATATAATCTACTGATCACTTTCTACCAGATAGGTAATTGTAATAACCTCACAGCCCACGTAACTTCTTGCATTCTTCAATGTGGAGTAATTCTGATGCTCGTAGCAGGATTCGAACCCCCAGCCAGAGTATCAGAACGAGGTTACGTTGTCGACCTGGATCTAAGGTTTTATAGTAACAATCATATCCAAAAAGTGTGAAGAATTCGAGAAATTAAAAGGGCTTGTGGTTATTACAATTACATATGCATACATGTATACTGTATATATATGTTTGCGTGTGTGTATACATATATGTACATATTATCTATAATATAAATATATATATATATATATATATATATATATATATATATATATATATATATATATATATATATATATATATAATTTATATATATATATGTATATATATATATATTTTATATAATGTGAATTTTGTCCCTTATACACCCGTGAATTGTCCGTAATCACAAATATTAAGCCACAAATTTCGTTTATTATCCAGTTCGCTATACCTCGGAAATAACTTACACCCAAGGGAAATTATAACTGATAAGTGCTTCGTCGCCGGCAGAATTCGAACCATTGCCTAGTTTAGAAACAACGCTGCAAGACGAAAAGGGCCTCTGTGAAATTCCTCCATTCATGTTTTTCTTGTTCTTTATCTTCCACAAATCTCCGCTCATCTCCAGGCTCCCTTCTCATCCAAGTTGGCCTGGGTCTTCTACCTTTCCTGGCGTCCATAGCAGCCCGGCTGACACTGTCACGCACTGTTCTCCCAGGGGGTTGTGCGAAGGACATGTCCAAGCCATCTCTATCTTTCTTTCATCATCGTCTCATCTGCATATGGGACTTCAGTTATTTCCGTTATGGTATCATTTCTAACTCTATCCTGACATTTGATTCCTAATATTCTCTTTAAAGCTTTATTCTCAAATCAAAAAAATCTGTGAGATATGAAGCCATCACACACCATGAACTCATGTTCTATAATTTGATCTCATTGATTTCAAAACCTAGTCAGCTTTGAATGTTTGATTTACTCACTGATGTCTTTGTTTCCAAATACTTATAAGTCGCCCATTATTCTTTAACTATCTAATGTTATTTTATACCATTTTACATACTCTCGTCCTCATTGGTATAAAGGAAAATAATAAAGGTTTTGAATGAAAGTAATTCAAATGCAAACAGTATAAATCTAAAAAGCCTCGAGTAAAATCCGAAATATATGAAATATAAGAAGTAAGTAGCTGTGAAAATAATGGCTATGATTAAAAAAGTACATTATTTCGCCAATATACTGTATACTATACTGAATACAGTATATATATATATATATATATATATATATATATATATATATATATATATATATATATTTATATTTATATATAGAATATATTATATATATATATATTTGTGTATGAATTATGTATATATATATATGTATGTGTATATATGTAAATCTATCAATACTTTTACCAGATACACATAATTGTGAAGAAATAATAATGCCCCCTTCTTTCTGAATTCTTCGCGCTTTGGATACGCTTGTCACTACAAAGCCTTATGTACATATTTTATATAATATATATATATATATAATATATATATATATATATATATATATATATATATATATATATATATATATATATATATATATATATATATACATACAAGTATATATATGCTGTGTAGATGTCAAGCAGATTTAAATCACGATTTGTAGATACACCTACATATGCGAAGAATGGAATCTAAAGCGAAAAGAAAATTAAAAAATAAAGCCAGGGACACACGAAATTAACCATTTCCAAAGTTCTGTTTCTAAGCCAGACCCACATGACGCACATAGACGAGTGAGTACGCTTCTCTGGGGATGTAGGTGAACGCCAAAAAGAGGCATTGTTGCACAAGATCGAAAGAGCCACGGGGCATAAAGGAGTGGAGATAGGGGCATATAACAGCATACCAGGGATACCAGGATACAGGCTGACCAAGGTCTTGGTGTTGCTAGGATGAGCTCTTTTGAATATGCATGAAGAGACGCGAGTGAAAGGATCGGGAGAGGAAATTCCACGAGATAAAGATCCCGAAGAAGGAGAAGAGATAAATCAGGGGAAGAATGAGAAAGATAGTGACGTGAAGGGTATGAGATAACAGAAGGAAATTCGAGGGTGGGTCAGTTTTTTAAAGATTGCTTTGATACTTGAAATATTAATATGGAAAACTTTGCTGAGGAAGTGTTGACGATACGAACTCAAAAGCGCCAAAATAGGAAGCTGTCTTTAGAAATTCAGATAAACGTCTGAAGACGCGATTAGGCTTTTCTAGAAACTTCTGCGGTTTATGAACGTGCCAAGTCATAAGACAGAAAGTTTATCGTATGTAAATACAAAATAAGACATTCACATTGAGCGAAGCACTGCATACTTTACATCTGGGACGCTGAATGATTGTAATGAAAAGGTAACTGTGAATTCTGAAGCTCGGTCTTCAAGGATTCTGTTCACTTTTCAAACGTGAAATAAACTGGTATTTAAGTATGTCAGTTTTTGGGATTATCGGGGTGGGACCAAGAGTGGTGGTAGCGATCGGTTAGATTATATCATTTCAATAAAATCTTTGAATTAAGGCAATTTTAATCACTGGGGGTATTTACTGGAACGAAAAATTAAAATAACATTCAAGTACAATGTCTCTTAATTTTGGCGCAACTTCAAAACACTGGTAATACTGCCTCAAGTGTTCGGAAAGCCTTCGGTCACTGGATGAAACAATCTGCGGTCTGAGGGCCAACTTCAATTAGGCCAAAGGGCTCATGAAGCCTTGAGATGTGCCTCGGCGAAAGCTTAACAAAAGACCTTTAGGAGATAATAATGCCGGTGCCCCTCTAACCGTAAAGAAAAAATGGTCCTTTGACTGGCATAAATTAGCAGTCCAGAAAGGTCTCGACAGACCTATTAAGCTTAATAACTTCTTTACCTGTTGTTTCAGAGACGGGCCCAATGCTACGGGACAGACTTCTTCAACCAACGAGCTTTCAGGTTTACCTGGCGTCTGGTGAGAGATGTGATGGCATAATGCACCTTGTACCAAGAAGTATGAATGAACGCTTCACAAAAATGATCGAGACTCACAATTTCAACATCTACATTTAACAACTGAGGCGTTTTTTTTGTTTATTTTTTTTGGGAGGGGGGAATATATCAATCGATGCCAAAAACACGCCAGGCAGTCTTGTGCAGAAATAATTAAAAACTGAAAATCTATGATTCAAACTGTTTGATAAGGTAAACAAGAGATCAACCTAGAAAATGAAGCGTTTGAGTGATTCCCTTTCTCGATTGCAGGATTCGAAGTTAAAGACGGGAATGATTACCACAATCAGATTAAACCGACCAAACAACAAATGCCGAGGAAGAGTTTTATTCCTTTCGCGATATACAGTATAATTAAAAGTTAGATGATAGCTATTCTGGGAATTCTATCTCAGCAAAAAAGGCCAACTTCCTATAGAAAGAGATTGAAGAGTAAGGGGTCTTTAAAAGACAATATTATAAAGCAGTTGTTTTTGTAAATGTGGACAGTATACCATATACAAGTATTAACAATTTGAACCTACGTGTAGACATGTTGCCAAATAAGGCTAATAACCGAATAATTCAAGGTTGCATGTCTTTATTTACAATCGGACCTTACAACTACACTGTACACTTTTCACCAACGTTTCGGCAACATCAATTCGCATCGTCAGTTTATGGTATATTCGCTTTCATCGACTACTCTTCTGGCGCTTCAACTTCGACAATATCGTCGCTCAAAGTTTCGGCTACTTCTTCAGCGACTTCTTCGGCAGCATCAGCGACATCCTCGACAACGGGAGCGGGAGCTGGAATGACTCTAGGTTCGGGGGCCGAGGGAGTGGCGGGGGCAGCGGCAGGGGCAGGGGCAGGGCGAGGCGCAACCCTCACATCGGTGGTCACTGGGCCATCGTATTCGACAATTCTGCCGAAGTCGGCGTTGGAGATCTCATACAGGGTTTCGGATTCCTCGCAGGGAATGGCGTCCTCTCTGAAAGAGCAGGTTAGGGTCTCCTGGCTGAAGACCGTCTGGTTCCCGCAGAAGAAGGAGAACTGGGCCATGTCGACTACGTCGCCGGCGTCGTCGGAAACCGGGAGGCAGACGTGGAAGACGCGGCAGTCGTTGGCCACGTCGGCGTAATATCCGTAGGGTCGTCCGGCGCAGGCGAATGTCTGGCTTGGTTCCCTTCCTAAAACGTCCAAGTATCCGTCGGAGAAGAAGTAAGCCGTTTGAGCAGCTGCTGCAGCAGCGAGGGCTAAGACACAGATGAGGACCTTCATGGCTGATGTAAAACCTGGAAAGTGGAAACACTCATGAATTAGCCTTTGATTTCGACAAGAAACAGGCAATGAGTAAAAGTAAATACGAAAATACATAACAGCATTTCGTACCTCTGAAAATAACTGATTGTCGTATGAACTTTTCAAGTGCAGCATTCTCATTTGCTGCAAAGTTTTATTGCTTAGCATACTAGTAGCAACATGAGTGAACTGGTACATCAGGTTCAAAAGTTAAAATCGTAAAACCCTTCACAACTTTTCAGTTAAAATGTACGCCATTCTTACATCAGGTTAGCAGCGAAAATGTACTTGTTAGTCACGGTTTGCTGGTCAAAAATGAAAGGTAAAAAGAGTTGCCGAACATGAAGCAGAAATTCAGGCATAGTTTACAACGTAAACGCCGATCATTTCATGTTTCACGTCATTAAAAGCGACGGTCTCACTATCAAGACAGCAAGCAAAAGGACATCAAAATGAATAAAAGAGAAAATTCCTGTCTCCGCCTCTCTTTCTGCTCATGCGCGCGCGCACGAATGTGTGTGAATGTTCGAATGTCAGGAGTCATTGTTGTTGCTGATAAACAGAAATGAAAATCCCAGTCAATTACTTTCTAAATCCAAAACAACTATCTGAAGCCTTTAACTTTTAAGTAAGTTTTGCGTAGCGAGTCTTACCCAGGGAAAAACTAACTTTAAGTCGCCATTAAAACGATTATTATTATTGCTAAATAAATATCATGACCGTTTCAACTGCAGTGATTTTGTAAACTAATATTGTATTAATATATATACACTATATATATGTGTATGTATATATATGTATATATTTAACACACATATATATATAAATATATACATATATATATATATATATATATATATATATATATATATATATATATATATATATATAGTTATATATATATATATATAATAATTACATATGCAGGAAGGTCTATGATTCCACAATGACGAGAAGAACACGAGACGAAAAATATTGGAACCTTAGTTTCGCCTTAAAAATTGATATCTTTGCTTTCTTTCAGCGAACCTTATTTTATTTAGTTCAACAAACCTTTAGATGTCTTAGTCTTTCATCTCAAGCCTTAGGAAATATTGGTTTTTTTGTCACATCGTAATCGTCGTTTTCTCAAATGAAAGGAGGTTCATCTCACTACCATCTTCCACCCTTCACCTGTTCTGAAATAGGCATCTCCGAGCACTTCTCATCACCTTCCGACGAGTGTTGGAAAATCCCGAGTTGGGGTAACAGTAAAAAATACTTCTTCAAAAATTCACACTGAAGTGCCTCATCATTTTCAAAGTTAATTTTTCGTGAACGCGGTTTGAAAAAATCACACCACCACGTTAATCACACAGACATGATAACTAGGCATCTCAACTCCATCTGAGAACACAGAACATGAAGGTTACTATCAGGGCGATCACGCATGCGCGCTTCCTCCCGCATAACCCATTATAACACACTGCCCAGGCACACGATAGAGAGAGAGAGAGAGAGAGAGAGAGAGAGAGAGAGAGAGAGAGAGAGAGAGAGAGCAACCAGAAGCCAGGTCTGCAACGCGCTAAGCATTAGAAGTAGGAGTGTGCATCTTGAATATCTTCATATTGTTTGTTTGTCTTTTGTCAGTGGTAAATGTAGATAATCAATCATCAGTCGTTTCCTGTATCAAACATCAATCTTTCAGATGTGTGTAAATCTGTTGTAAAAAACCATAAACAAATACACTGCATCAGAATATGTGAGCGCATGAAAGCGCGCTGGCATGCGCATGTGCTTCCATGCATTCACATGTGTGCTCAATTGTTTACGCAAGCGCAGGCATCAGCACACACATACTCGATTATGCTTTTGGCATCCTGCTTTTCCAACAGATGATAATCTCTTCACTATTTCTTGCGAATATTTGCTTTGTGCTTGTGTTTCTTCGCGTGCATGTGTGTGAGTGCCTACTATAAGGATTCACTATCAATATTTTAAATGTTATTTTTCTTTAAACATCTGCGCTACTTTTTTTTTTTGCCAAATATTTGCAAGGTTACTTTAAGAAAAATCTTTCTGTATATGCCCTTCTTGATTTCTGAATATGATCAAAATTAATGCTTCATGAATTGAAAAATAAAAATACAACTGGGATCGTTATGTCTCACAGCTATGTAGTTTCATTACAGCTCAACTTTCATTTAGGACTACGTTATACAAAAGAATAACATCTCCGGTAGATTTAAGATTATTGTCACCCGAGTGTAACGGAAGATTTAATGCACATTCATGAGTCAGCATCTGATTTTGACAGGCGGATCGATGAAATAAAAAAAATGTTATATACTGAAAACTAGAAAATAATCCTAAAAAGTATAAGAATAAGCCTTTATATACGTATGAATCAAACGGGCTGTATACGAGAACATGATAAATTCAATTCTTGCATTTGCTTGAGAAACATACTGAGAAGCAGACACACTAACAGATAGGCCTTGAATGCAGACGTATTTTTTGCTTGAACCAACCCGGCATAATATGAAGAAAAAAAAATGAATATTCATTGTTATGCCAACTTAAGACGAGAGAGAGAGAGAGAGAGAGAGAGAGAGAGAGAGAGAGAGAGAGAGAGAGAAAGAGAGAGAGAGAGAGATTACATCAGGCAAGGACTCGGCAGCAGCAGCAGCATCCCTGATCCCTGTCTGAAGCTCTTACCTTTCTCTGGCGCCTGAGGACGAAAAACTGATGTCCGAGTATCAGCCTCCTCGTCCTTTTATATGGCCGAGGGACGAAGCGTCCTTGCAGAAACACCCCCAAAGCATC
>NC_089761.1:19938143-19968143 GCF_040412425.1 Macrobrachium rosenbergii | reverse complement strand
TCTCTCTCTCCTTCTTCTTCCCCGCGTATGTAAGTGTGTTTATGACATTAGAAATGATGCTTATGATAACAATAAACGGTATTATGTGCTTGTGTGGTCGAGCGTGAGTGCGTGAGTGCTTGCTTCAAAGACAAGAGACATCCTACCAAGCGTCTTTACATACTTCGCCGGCGACAGTTGTAAAATCTTATCTCTGAATAAACCTCAGATATTCCTTCTTCCTTCATTCTGCATATATCTGCACTCATAAAACTCAAACAAGCCTCAGTGAGTTTTCTTCAGCTTTGATCATAATAATCGCAATATTTTTTATTTAGTTATTTTCTTCTTGAAGACCTTTCACCTTCAAAGATAACAGCAACTGTTCTCTGTGTGCGTGCATACGAGCATCGTTCTTACAAGAGATGCACTTTACGTAATGTTTCTGAGCTTATGAATAAGCATGTGCCTACGCATGTAAATTTGAGCTTATTAATAGGCATGTACGTAATTAAATCACACACAAACCCGCATGCATAATTAGGACCTTTTCATGTCCACGTCTGGATGTATATTTGCTTGTACGAAAGTATTTACACAAACCAGATACGTACATACATATCAAAGCGAACTTTCATCACACTTATGTATGAATGTATGTATTTCGAAGCCAAAATGTGATAACCAAATAACCACTCAACTATGTGTAACAGTGAAGTTGTGAGGCTATGTATGTATGTATGTATGTAGGTACTTCAAAGCCAAAATGTAATAACTAAAAAACCACACAAATAAATATACAAAGTGAAGTTGTGTGGCCATATATATGTATGTATGTATGAGTGATTATATGTATGCATGTGTGTACGTGCGCATGTATGTATGTATGAACTGATGTAAGCTAATATTAAACTCACAGGTAATCCATCTCCCCTTTCTCTTCTTTACCTAGCAACAAACCCCTACATATGGGTCATCTATGTAGAGTGATTGTGTCATTTACCTGTCGCCTCAGGGTATCCTGCAATTAGGCACATCTATAACGTAAAACTGTACTTCTTCCAAGATGTGCGGATAAGGCCATTGGTATTCCAGGGGCTTGCTTGAAGAGTGCCACGGGGGGTTATCTGAAGGGAGAAATGGTTGCCCACCTATGGAAGGTGCACAAGGCCAGGACTGTTAGAGAAGGATGAGAGGGAAAGGTATAGGATACTTGGTCCCACATACATACACGCATTAAGAGAGAGAGAGAGAGAGAGAGAGAGAGAGAGAGAGAGAGAGAGAGAGAGAGAGAGAGAGAGAGGGGTGGTGGTATGCAGGTTATCGATTGGGGGGGGGGGATGCCCTAGTATGGAGATTCTTTACTCTGGGAGGGAAAATATTTTTGTACACGACACAAGCACACCCACATGAGAGAGAGAGAGAGAGAGAGAGAGAGAGAGAGAGAGAGAGAGAGAGAGAGAGAGAGATTAGATATCCTAGATATCCTCCCTCAAAGGAAAAGTAAGGGAAAGTTCTTGGATGGTAGAAAAAGAGAAAGGGAAAAAAGTCCCACCAAATTTGAATTCCCTGTAATCAGTCCCATACCTATATATAAAAAACTTACTCTTGAAAGGGCAACAATGACAGCTAATTACCGTGCTTAAGGAACCTCTAACAAGCAACATTCACGGTCCCTTGACTTCAGCCAGGCAGAGATTAAAAAGGAAGTGAAAGGACTTCATCGAACCGCTTCTGTAGCGAGCCGCGCCCTACTGCCTCTATTCTTTCCAGACTGACGGGGAAGGTCCTCCTTCCCCGTAAGGAAATTCCAAAATCCGAAGGAGGGGCTGATTAAGGAGAGTCCGAGGGCGAAGACTGACAGACGGACAAACAAGTGGACAGAATTCCTTCGGGATACTGATTAGGATTTCCGTGAAAGACACACAAGCGGACATTACATTAATGTGTATTTAATGAATTCGATGACGATGTGGGTGAAGCGTCCCTGAGCGTTTGATTGTTCAAAACAGACATTTCACTAAGCGTGATATATATATATATATATATATATATATATATATATATATATATATATATATATATATATATATATATTGTATATGTGTGTATGTGTATATATTTATACATACATACATACATATATATATATATATATATATATATATATATATATAGAGAGAGAGAGAGAGAGAGAGAGAGAGAGAGAGAGAGAGAGAGAGAGAGAGTGTGTGTGTGTATGTGTTTTAATATCTGTGTATTATGAATGAATACACATCTGACGTGCAGCACAATAAAATGACCAAATATGCATATGATTACCTCTTAAAGTAAAAAAAAAAATTAGTATAATTATGTGATTTACATATGCTGAGTAATGTCGAAAAAAAGACTCATTCTGAAGTCTCAAGGAATTCAAAGATAATTCCATTATATTTGAAAAGTTTCCAAATAAAGAATCTTACCCAAAATTTCACCGACTGATGTTTCAGGGAGAACAAAAAAACAAAATAAATATACAAATAAAATAAAAGGTAATCAAACATGTATTATTCGCAATAAATGAATCCTCAAACGTAATCGTAAACGACGAAAGTCTATTATCAAGATATAAAATCTTGGATAAAATCTTGAGAGTGCTCGTGAGCTGTTAAATCTGCATTCAAATTTCAATTTCGATTTTTATTCGGTTGTCAACGGCGTGATATTTTGTTCACGGTGAGGACCAACAAAGCTGCTCGCTCACCTTCCAGAGAGGTTAATGATTTCGCAAAATATTTCACCATGTCTGCTTATAGCTCACTTACGTCGTTATATCTGTCGGCTGCCTTTTTCTTTCCATTTGTGATGGTTTTTGGATTTTTCGTCTCTTCTCTCAGTTAAAAATAGTTGAAGAGTTTTACAGATAAACTGTCTGTTCTTTAACATGGTATATTTGGCTTAAAACTGCCGTTTCTTAGATGGAACCATTTTTAATCTTATATAAAACGATTAATACAGAGACATAAAACAGCTATAGTCATAACTGTCAATAAAGTTTGCCTGATTAGTTCCATAACTTCTTGCTTTTTTCAGACTTTGACTCTGGAATCAGGCTCCAAACAAGACTCATCCATATTAGTTTCTACTTTTCCATAAACTGCAGGAAACTGGAGCCCTTTGTCACAAGTAACTCTTCAATTTGCTCAGTACTGAAGTCTGTATAATTTGTTGCTGTTTCTTTCCAAGTGCAATCAGCCTGGGGAATTTAAAATACATCTGATCTATCTGCCAATAAAAGAAGCGCCTCATAAAATAGTTTTTAATGACCTTAGCACTTGTTGAGAAATAAATGTCTGAATTGTTGGGGTAAATTGGTCATGTTGTTCAGCCGTTGGACCTCCAAAAGTTAAAACCTGGTACTTATTCTTTTTGCAGGCTGAAATAAGTCTCGTTTCATATTTTATTTGTTGTATCCTTATTTCGTATTTTATTGATCTTGTACAGAGTATCTTTGGGCTTGTGGCATTCTGGTTTTCCGCCTAAGGTCACAGCTTAGCTAATAATAATAATAATAATAATAATAATAATAATAATAATAATAATAATAATAATAATAAGAAGAAGAAGAAGAAGAAGAAGAAGAAGAAGAAGAAGAAGAAGAAGAAGAAGAAGAAGAAGAAGAAGAAGGAAAGACAAGATAACTGAGATGTCCTAATTACTATATAATCATCACCATCATATATCATTTGCGCAAGAGCAGTTTCAGATCATGGTCATCTGATGCTTTCATTTACTAATGTCTCACACACACATTACGCACGTACAACACACGTTATATATATATATATATATATATATATATATATATATATATATATATATATATATATATATATATATATACATTATATATATGTGTGTGTGTTATATGTGTATGTATGTATGTATAGAGTTGAGGGTTCATTTGCACACCTCCAAAGAGTACTGACGCACACGGAAGACAAACGGTCATTTCAGATAAATGAGCGTTACCAGCAAAGTTACTGAATCATCCCGAACCGCAGTAATGGCTACCTTCAAAGTTGATTATGAGTATTTCTCAGAGATCTGCAAAGGGGATGGGCGGGGATCCCAAGACTGAGGAAGCTATTTTCGGAATTAATTTTAGGTAGAGTCTGTTTGCTTTCTAAAGAGATGCTTTTACTTATGTACACTCGGTTTTCGTCTTCTCTGTTGATCAAGGGTTGAGAGCTTAAACACCTTGACGTTTGACCTGTGACCTTTCACATAGATTTCGTTTGTTCGATAATTAAACGTTATAGATCTAAAGTTGTCAGTGTCTATTTGTCGTATTTGTTAACAGTCATACGTAAAGTAACAGTTACTGGCCTTCATTTCCCCGTCTATTTTTTTGTTAAAGAAAAATACAAATAAATGTGGAGAAAGTCTTAGTTTTATAGTAGGAAACCAATCATTGGAGGAGCCTAGACCTATTTGTAACAAGGAAAATTCCTAAAATCATTCGGTGATTTCAACGTTAACTCCCCTAGAAAGAAAACCTCATTGATGGCGGTAGTCAACCGTCACTGTAATCCATGTTAACCCCCCTCACCTCTCAAACACAGATCCACCCTTATCAAAATGGCTCCTCGTCGTGGACCTCCATGTTGTTTGTTTTACTAAGAGAGGAGGCTGATCGGTAAATCCATCGCAAAGTACTATTCTGCTAAGCAAAAAATTTATGAAAACTAAAATGTGACTTGCAAGTACGGAAAACGAAAGGAAACAGCTGTCGATAATGAAATAGCTCATTGGCCTGGTATTACTGAAAAAGGAAGTACTTATTTGCACATTCGTACGGGTGGATAATGACGTTCTTATGATGAAAAGGAAAAGTACGATTTACAAATCTGGATGATGAAGGGATGCTCAATGTTTAAGGAGTATTTAATTTTTAATGTCTAAAAAATATTGACAACCTGGCTTGGATGAAATCAACTTCATTTCAATGGAACTTGATCTGGATGAATTAAAATAAATCTATATAAAAAAAGCGAAGGAATAAATAAAAAAAATAAATACATTGGATGAAAAATAATGAATGGTTCATAAACAGGTAAAAAATATCCACTGGACAAACATACCGCATTGGTTTTAATGACGGTAATGTTGCCATACACAATGTGCAATGTCATTCTCAGGGACATTCCCAATTGTTCTTCTCTTTTAAAAGTGATGTATTCTATTCACATTATTCACACATAGAATACCTGTTTAATGAATCCTGGTAATTATTTAGCCAAGTAATTTGAATTTCAGTGATAAAAGACACTTGCATGTATTATTTGCAAGAAAATTATATGATATATCTACGCGCCGGAAGAATAAAATCTTTTGTTCTAATCAAAGCCACTTTGCTGTGCGGTTTGTCGCATGTTTATGCCATCGCAAGAACATCGTGGTTTCTGGCATAAAAGTACGTGGGGGTAAATCATACAAGCTTTTAATTAATATCTTTATTTAGAAGAAAGATGAAACAATGTACAATAATTTTTTTACAATCGAACTAACGAAACGTTTTGGCAAACTATTATTCATCCTCAACTATATCTATATTAACGTCAGTCGCTTCAGGATCGGGTAAATACAAATCAGGTTCTTCTGGATTCGATAGATATGTATTGCCACCGTTGCTGGCATGCCTGCTAAGATCTGACAGATGAGCGCTGCTTTCCTCCTTAAGATCCTGATTAACACCTTCAGCAGCTAAAATGACAACAGTACCAGCTTTAGTGTCATCTGCGGCCAAAGTCCTGCCAACCTCTTTGTTTGGAGTATCACCATCATGTGTCCCCCTGCTTACACCACTGCTAGCTGCTTCAGCACTAAAGGCTCTCGTGCTTTCGCTGCTAGCAGTTCCCGGAATAGGCGTTTTCCTACCGAACTCACTGCTAGCTGTTCCAGCACTAAAGGCTCTGGTGCTTTCGCTGCTAGCAGTTCCTGGAATAGGCGTTTTCCTACCGAACCCACTGCTAGCAGTTTCAGCTCTAGGTGTGCCACTGTTTAAATTGCTGCTAGCACTTTCAGCACTAAAGGTTGCTTTATCCTCACTGCTAGCTGTTCCATAACTAGGTGTAGCACTGCTTAAATTGCTGCCAGTAGTTCCAGCACTAAAGGTTGCCCTTCCCTCGCTGTTAACAGTTCCGTAACTAGGTGTACCACTGCTTGAAATGCTGCCAGCACTTCCAGCACTAGACGTACTACGGCTTAAATTACTACCAGCAGTTCCAGCAGTAAAGGTAGCTCTACTCTGGCTGCTAGCAGTTCCAGCACTTGCTATCCTGCTGATTAAATTACTTCCAGCACTAGGTGTACCACTGCTTAAATTGCTACCAGCAGTTCCAGCACTAAAGGCTGCCCTACTCTGGCTGCTAGCAGTTCCATAACCAGGTGTACCACTGCTTAAATTGTTGCCAGCACTTCCAGCACTAGGTGTACCACTGCTTAAATTGCTACCAGCAGTTCCAGCACTAAAGGTTGCCCTACTCTGGCTGCTAGTAGTTCCATAACCAGGTGTGCCACTGCTTAAATTGCTGCCGGCACTAGATGTACCACTGCTTAAATTGCTACTAGTAGTTCCAGCAATAAAGGTTGTCCTACTGTGGCTGCCAGCAGTTCCATAACCAGGTGTAGCACTGCTTAAATTGCTGCCAGCACTTTCAGCACTAGATGTACCACTGCTTAAATTGCTACCAGCAGTTCCAGCACTAAAGGTTGCCCCGCTCTGGCTGTCAGCAAAACCAGCACTAGGTGTCCTGCTGATTAAATTGCTGCCAGCACTTCCAGCATTAAGTATCCCTCTGATTAAATTGCTGCTAGCAGTTCCAGCACTTAAGGTTGTCCTGCTCTCGCTGCTGGCAGTTCCATAACTAGGTGTTCCACTGACTAAATCGCTGCTAGCAGTTCCAGCATTAGATGTTCTACTGATTGAACTGCCTCTAGTAGTTCCAGTATTAGGTGTCCCACTGACTGAATCGATGCTAATAGTTCCGGCATTAGGTGTCCCGCTGATTAAATTGCTTCTAGCAGTTCCAACATTAGGTGTCACACTGTTTAAATTGTTGCTAGCAGTTCCAGAATTAGGTGTGCCACTTGTTAAATTGCTGCTACCAGTTCTACCATTTGGTGTCCCTCTGATTAAATTGCTTGTAGCAGTTCCAGCATTAGGTTTCCCACTGATTAAATTGCTGCTAGCAGTTCCAGCATTAGGTGTCCCACTGATCAAATTGTTGCGAGCAGTTCCAGCATTTGGTGTCCCACTGATTAAACTGTTGCTAGCAGTTCCAGGAGTAGGAGTCCCACTGCTTAAATTGCTGCTTCCAGTTCCAGTACTAAGTGCCCCACTGCTTAAATCACTGCCAGCAGTTGCGGCACTAAAGGTTGTCCTGCTCTCGCTGTTGACACTTCCAGCATTAGGTGCCTCACTGCTTAAATCACTGCTAGCAGCTCCAACACTAAAGGCTGTCCTATTCTCGCTGGTGGCAGTTCCATCATTAGTTGTTCCACTTCTTAAATCGCTGCTAGCAGTTCCAGCAACTGCTACACTTCTGCCGAAATTGTCGTTGGTGGTTCCAGTACTTGGCGTCCTCCTGCCAAAATCGCCGCTGTTTCTGTCCTTATCAGGGATGACACCAAAATCGGCGTTGGAGATGTCAAAGAGAAGCTCCGATTCCTCGCAGGGAAAGGCAAACTGAGGGTGAGCACAAGTGAGGGAATCTTGACTGAAGACCGTCTGGTTCCCGCAGAAGAAGGAGTACTGCGCCATGTCGACGACGTCCCCAGCTGCGTTGGGTATTGGCAGGCAGATGTGGAAGACCTGGCAACCGGTGGCAACGTCAGCGTAGTAACCGTAGGGGCGTCCCGTGCAGTCAAAAACTCGGTTGGGTTCGCCCCCTAGAATGTCCAGGTACCCATCTGAGAATCTGTAGGCGTAGCGGCCAACTGCAGAGGCGATGAGTGCTGACAGGCAGACGAGGATGTTCATGGTGCGTTGTCGATTCTGGAGTCAACAAATGGGAATATGAAATTAGTGCTTACGAATTATTTTCATATCATTTTTGTGCTTTTTAATTACTGAGTATTCTAGAATTCTTGAATGAAAATATATAGATAAACAGATGGGTAATAATAACAGATGGAGATAGACACGTGATGCCCATCGCCCAAGACTAATCCGAATTACGAGGCATTTTCCTGCCGTAAGAAAAATAACAGTTTTGCAAAAGTGAGGAAAAGCACAAGTCACCCAGACAAGAATGAAAGAGGCCATGACTGACAAGGGGGAAAACAAAATGAAGGACGGAGTGGAGCAAAATATAGGACAGACCCATTTGCTCCTTTAATTGGCCACTCAGTGCCTAACTCTGAGTTTAGGGCCAGTAAGTCTAGTGACTATGAAAGAGGCAATAAGAAGAGGTTTCGTAGAATAGATTATTGATAAACATGGAGACAGGTGCCGCGTAGTTCATGTAACGGAAGGAGGACAGCAAATAAAATTATTAATTTTCTGTCCATCAATCACTCACTGTCATCGAATTCATGTAGGAAGTAATTAACGTCAGCATTAATTCATTATCATCAATCACTTTCTTATTTATTCACTTACTTGTTCCTCCTTCCTTTCCTTATCTATTATATTAGTCCTGTCTTCACTTAAAACTGTTTCTCTTTTATTTTTACATTCTTGTATGAAATTCCCATTTATTCAAGACAATGGCCTTTCGGTTTGACCCACAAAAATGCTTTGACATTAGTCATAAGTTAAGAAAGCTGAAATGAAGATTTCTTAGCATTACGGTATGAATGAAAACAATACTGATTAAAAGAGCGAAGAGGAAATTCATGGAAAGCAGAGGCTAACCTCAACGAATGCAAAAATACCACAAATTCTTGAAAAAAACAGACGCTAAGAAAAAATTCAAACAAAGCTGAAGGGAGATTTAATTTTATGCAGTGATTTTGCACTCTGGCAGAGAGGACTTAGACCTGACTCCTGTACGCAATCCCACTTATAAATTCAAATTTAACCCAAGTTTGGCAGACATTAACGTATACTGGGTAAGGATATAAACAAATGATTCTTGCCAAACAGCTGTGTGAAGACCACGTGATTGACAGAGAAAGCATCGTGAGCATTTTAGGAATCCAACAAGCCATTCTCCAAGGTCTCTTCTGGTTGAGTCTTCGGAGAAATTCCTCCTTTTTAATATCAGTAAATTTGGCTTTTAACTCAAAATAAAATAGGGTGGAAAACAACTGGATTTTTGGGCATTTAAATAAAAACCGTTCACAAGTAGATTCACCGGATAACCGCACAGATTACAAAAGGAGTAAAACGCTTCTTACGTACTTGGTCCTATTTCTCCTTATGCGCAAAAATTTAATATATTTTTTTTAATCCCGTATGGAAAATACTCTTAATTATATCTAATGTTTAGATTACACTGAGTGATGCATGATTAATAGTAATAAATACCTTGCAGATGGGAAAGTTAAATGTCACAATGAATAAATAGTTACCTGCTTCTGAAGTAAGAGAACATTACCTATAAGATACCGAGTAGAGCGCATTTACGAATGCATTGCCCTCAAACGCATTGCCACTTAATTGCCAATCGTCAGACAAGATGGAGAGGGAAAACAAAAAAGTCAAAAAGAGGAAAGAATGTGAAATTCAGAAAAATATATTTCAGAGGGGGCGGGGGCGGGGGCATACCCTGCTGTCACGTCGTCATCAGTCGTCTTGGTACATGATGAATCAAAATATCTGGCGTCCTGAAATCCTTGATAGTTATTGACTGTTGTATGATTTGTTAATTCACTAAATTTTTTTTTTTTACATTATTTTCTGCATTTGATCATCATTAAACTGAGATGGGAAACTGGTAACGTTTTGCGTTTATAAGATTAAAATTAATTTTTTGAAAGGATAATGATAAGGGGGTGAGTTAAGCCTAGTCGTTAACGGGTCCCTTTAAAATCTTGAGAACTTAAGGTCACCGGGAAACTCTTCAAGCAGAGAACCGTCCTTGACCACTTTGCGTTGGGTTCGAATGCTTAGAGTCGACTTCACTAAAGCTTTTTTTTTTTTTTTTTTTCTTAATGGTAACCTCTGGCAAGCATACCAAACTCAACCCCATCCACCCACGCGAAAGCTGAGCATAAACAATAGGACCAGTTCACGATGGTCTCCCGAGTATGGCGTCTTCTGGCTGGTCAGCGGGTTTCCTTAGTACTCCAGGCGTGAGAGTCCCTTCAGGGTCGGGGCATGCGCAGTTGAACCACTGTAGGCGACGAGTAAATAGCATGAGAAGCATGTATAAACTCCCGTCAAAAACGATATAAAACTTCCACTCCACACTTTCACTCCGCCCTTTATCACGGGATATCCAAGAGCCAATCACGAATGAATACTTTATATCACAAGTAAATCATTTTTATTTTTGGTAATAAAAAAAAAAATCCAGTCAAAACTTGTTTGGGTTAAATCGTGTCCTCTGGGTGCTATCCACTCATGCGAAGTGGGCGCAAAAACCACTCACGAATCCGTTGCTTGAAAGCAACTGAGCAATTAATTGCGGTTTGCGATGGTTACATGATTACGATTGAATTATACGACTGATTTATTTATTTTTTTCTGTTAGCAAACATTATCCGATTTGTTGCTATTGTTGGGTCGTACGAAAGTATCCTTCTCTCGTTTTGATGAACTGAAACACAAGATAGGGAGTGCAGTCGGGAATGTTATGAAGAAGTCATGATAAGTGGGGGGAGAGAGAGAGAGAGAGAGAGAGAGAGAGAGAGAGAGAGAGAGAGAGAGAGAGAGAGAGAGAGGTGCAACCAGACTCAAAGAAATTAAAAGAAAGGTTATGAAACCAGTTAGAAATGAACAAGCAAATAAATATTTAAAAGTAAATAAACCTCAGTACAAAATACGGAAGAAGAAAGAGAGAGAGAGAGATGCAACCAGACTCATAAAAAATACAAGTAACGTTATGAAAAATAGGTAGAAAGAAAAAAAGAAAGTCTATGTTAATAAGTAATATAAGAAACCCCTCAGAAAACAAACAAAGGAGAAAGCTGAAGGAAAACGAAAGCAAAGAAAGCACAAAACAACGTGGAGGGAGAAGCGAAAGAAAGTCGCCTTTCCAGCCTCCTCCCACTCACCTATTTCATACGATCGAGGTCGGGGAAAAACTGACGAACAAAAAGCGCCTCCCAACATTCTTATATACATAGGGGGAGGCGCGAAGCGCTGGCCTTGCGTCGCGGCGTCATTTCCACGATTGATAATTAATAATTTTATCTTCGGCGGGAGGCACGACGCGGAAAACGCCACGCCGGGTGTGAGATCCACGGGATGCCGATGATTTGAGATGAGGCAAATGCACACGGGGAGTGGGGAAGAGGACGGTAGGGTGTGCCCGGGTGGTGGGGGAGGGGAAACTGGAAGGAAGTTGAGGCACTGCGGAAACTGAGTGGGGTGGGATGAGGTTTGGGGGAGGGGTGGGTTGAGGGTAGGGGGAGGGGGTGTTACTGGCGATTACAGGTGATGAGTACTGCGAGGGATCTCAAGGGTCACGGGAGATTACAGGATTTTACCTAAGAATTACTCGTGGTTATTCATTATACTATTTTATTTGGGACCTCTCTCTCTCTCTCTCTCTCTCACCTATAATAAATACTTATACAAGCATGTCTGCTTTTCTTATCAGTAAGGCTTTTCGGTTGAGAAATTTATCATCAAGCAAATGTTTACGGTAAAATGAAAGGTAAGATGCCAGCTGATGATGTCACGATTAATTTCACAGGTCTTACAGTAAATGGAAGCTTCAGAGTCTGGAGAGGTCAGGTGTCATATAAGGTACGATTGTATGAAGTAATTGGTGAGCCAACTCTCCTTTCAGGAAGTGAAGTGTAGATGTCGAATGTGACTAAAAGAAAAGGGTTGAAGCTGCTGAGATGAACTATTTGCTTAGTTTACACAGTGTAGAAGTGGTAAGAAAGTTTGCTTAGGTGTAAGAATAAATCAAAGAATTTTGAGATGGTCCGGTCATGCGAAAAGAAAAGAAAATTATTACTTGGTGGTGAGAGAGTATATAATTAAGAAGTGTCAGAATGGGCTGGAAAGACTGGGTAAAAACAGGACTGGAAAATAAGTTTTAATATCCAGGAAGAGCAGGAATGCAAGTTAGGGGTGAATGGAGCAGAGTGTGTAGGATGGCTCGACATGTTGCTGATAAGCCTACTGTGTTGGTGTGTAAGGTGGATAATGTTATGAAGATTTGCCTCGCTGGGAGGTTCATCCACAATTGTTGGTTCTCTGTAACCGCTCCGGTAAAATGTTGAATAGATACAAACATACATACATACATATACATATGTGTGTGCATATGGGTATCAGTATATATATAAATATATATATATATATATATATATATATATATATATATATATATATATATATATAGATATATGCATATATATAATATATATATTTATAATATATACATACATATATATATTATCTATCTATATATATATATATATCATATATATATATATATATATATATATATATATATATATATATATATATATATATATATATAATATATTAATGGTTAGAAGCGTGTGATTCCAATAGATTATGATGCAGGCCAATTGAATTAACTTTCTTAGTCATCAGGCAACTGAGAGTTCCCCCAATCAAGAAGATTAACAATGAAGTTCCAGAATAAAGAAAATAAGGAGTATGAAGTCTTTTATGCTTTTAAGAATTTTTAATTTGCATGATGAATATTTTGTTAGGGAAATTTTTAAACGTGACTCGACAGGCGATATATGTATGTGTATATATATATACATATGTCGAGTCACATTTAAAAAGTTCCCTAACATAAAGCATTCACCAGGCACATTAAAATTCTTGAAGCATAAAAGACTTCATACTCCTTTATTTCTCTTTATTCAGGAGCTTCATGTGTTAATCCTCTTAACTGGGGAACCCTCTCGTTGCCTGACGTGCAAGAAGCTTAATACCACTTTCCTCGCGTAATACCATCGTAATCCCAGACTTGGACTTACATGCTTCCTAACCATGCCTTTGCTATATAATAATCCGACTGAGATCGGTAATGGTACATCATTTGCATTCTCAGTTACCAGTTTGTCCTCCAAATTAAGTCAGACCAGTTCTTGGGCCTCTCTCCAGGTGAACCAAAATGAGATGTTACTGGTTAGCGATTTCGACGCAGGTTGTACTGCATACTCGAGCCGCCACAATCATTTCCTATTCTAAAGGCAAAGCAAATAATGTGATTCTCATGAACAGTCCACATGATGGCCATATCTCTTGAAGGAGTACAGCGACGGGGTAATCGCTAACTCTCGCGAAGTCTTCTCGTAATGAGGAGGAATGATTGACTGGTTTATAGACTTTAGGCATACATGCCAAGCACTGGGGCAACTAGGCCATTCAGCGCTGAGACGGAAATTGACAGTAAAAGTTTGAAAGGTGTAACAGGAGGAAAACCTCGCAGTTGCGCTATGAATCAATTGTTAGGAAAGGGTGGGCAGTATGAGGGAAGACAGAGAATATGAACGGAGGTACAGTACAAGGAATGAAAGTGGATTGCAGCTAGGGGCCGAAGGGACGCTGCAAATACCTACATTGCACTGCCGGGGGCTAATAAGGAAGAAGCAAAATTACATGGAAAGCAGAGCTTTCTCCTAGAGCGGCAAGTGCCTCGCACTCCCTATTCTCGTTTAATTTTTCTCAGGCGAGACGTTCAGGAAATTTATGGAACACTTGCGCACTTATCGAAGGCGCAAAAGCCCGTGCTGGCACGAGGATATTTATTATAAAGACAACAGCAACAACAAGAACGAAATTTATAACTGGTTGAGCACAAGACGCGGAAGTACCGATCGATCTAACGAAAATTATTACCTCGAAGGAAACAAGGCGGCGTTCTATTTAATGACTTAAGAATGTAATAAATGACCACGTGACATAAACGCGACGTTCTGTTGTGCGTAAGCACCGATGAATACACTAATTTGACTCATAAACTACACATTCATTCAATCTAATTAGCCCTGAGACCTGAACTGCTCCAACCCTCTCGGGGCACCTGACATCAAGCGTCATTAGTAGATAATGCTGCTTCCTGTTGTGGTTCGAGAGCCCGAATTAGCTGCGTCACCAGCTTATTGCATTTATTGATAGCAGTGCGGGCTCTTTTAGTCAGTGCGTGAATGCCATAATTTATAGTTTAGGAAATGACATTCACATTTACCGACAGTTCAACCCAGAAATGTAGATATCTTCTTGCATGACATCTGATTGATCAAAAACCTTCCTGAAGACTGTAGTATGAAACGCTTTAGACTAGTCAACACATTGGAAAAGAATCATATGAAGATAATTGTTCATATTTTACTATATTATCAAAATGGAGAGTGAGAAATTCAAACCAAGCCTCTCACTTCCAAGCCTCTCATTTCAAGTATAAACCGACTTAGCATCAAGAGACATTGTTCTCATGACGCCAGAACATTCATAATAAAAATCACTAAAAGTATTGGGAGAAACACTATTAATTGCTTGATTGTTTTGAATCTGGCATTGCAATATACAAAGTTCCTGACCAGGGGAAAATAAACAACCACCCAGATAATGGCATAGCGTACCCAATGAGTGGATTTTTTTTTTTTAGAAAAGCTTTAAAATTGCCAACAAAAGCCATTAACATCCTGCCGACAATGTCAATACCTTTATGTAAAATTCATGTGGAATGTTGAAGTAGAATTTTTATGCCATTTCTTGATTTCTGTGGCTTGAGATTTCCTTAGGGTCAACAATTTAGTCTAAGCAAGCTCAATGGTTCGCGATTACCCCTATATCTTAAGCCAATTTTGGACAGGTACTGAAAGTAATGTTAGGCTAACAGCTATAATAAGTCGAGGATTCCTCCATTTATAATTCCATTAAGCAAGAAAGATAGACAATTTAACCACGATAAGGAAGTGGGTTACGATAATGGATCTCTTATATATACTAAGAGTTCAGAATTATTATTCATTCCTCGAAGGGCTTACGAAACCCACTTACCCATCCTCTTAAGCGAAGTATTTGTCCTAAAAGCAGTCTGGAAACATAAAAGCATTATCATTGTGCTCTTAGTGACCCTCTGCCAATATATACTTTCCTATAAGAGGAAATTGTTACACTGGCCTTGGTGACATTCGGCTAGGACTTCCTTTCAATAAGAGGAAATGGTTGAGCTGGTGATATTTCATTATTATCATTATTATTGACAAATCATCATCATCATCATCATCACCATTATCTTCATCACCTCCCATTTTTGCCTCTTCATTACACATTTGTGCATGTGGATTAATACCCCGAGTGGAAAACGATTTCTTGAAATATCAAATTATGTTTCTAGCAGGAAGGCTTTGAGTATAGTGCAACAATTTTCTTTACTATTTTCATAATTCGTTTCAAGTTGTTTCTTAATCTTTTTCATCAATGTTAAGCATGCAAAGCGAATTCATGGGGGCGATATGTTTTTATATTTTATATTTATTGTGAGGGTATGGTGTCATTCTCATATTATTTTACTCGTTTTCATTTTTCCTAATCAGATCATCTTCAGAATTTTTCGTTACTTCAAAAGTTTTGGAGACAAGGTTCCGGAACTGACAAGGCAATGGGATTATGAAGGTGTACCAAAATTTCTAAAAGCAACCGTTGTTACTACAACAACCACCCACCAATCCCCTTCTCGTAACTCGCCCCCCCGCCCCCCCCCACCCCAGCAAAAATGAAACACCGAGTTAATAGCTTTCTGATCTTTTGATATTGCCTGAAATGTGTTTTGAATATTAACATCTTGTATATTTTTGTTATAAATCTTTTTTCTGGGTACGTATGCTCTTGTGAATAAAAATTTAAAAATTTTTAAAAGTGATATTTTGCTAGAATAAAATTATTACTATTGTTCCTTTTGTAACGTATTTTCTTCATTCCGTGATTTCATAAAGCAGGCCGACTTTCCTTTGACAAAAAAGAGAAAAAACAAATAATAAAAAATTTTATATAACAGTAATCAGTAATAATGCGCCTATTACGTAGCAGTTCCACTCATTTCAATAACAGTAAATGAAAGTGAGAAAAGTATTCGAGATCAGAATATAATATTTTATTTGCACTCAGAGCTAAAAACCTACACTGTACAATTTAGTCTAGACGTTTCGGCAGACACTATCACTCATAATCAATTGCGACAGCGTCGTCTGCTACGGCTGCCTCAGCTTCGACTTCGACTTGGCCCCCAACATCCACGTTCGTCGTCTCGGCATCGAGAGACCTTCCGAAGTCGACGTTGGCGTTTCTCTCGGGAATCTTGCCGAAGTCAGCGTTGGACAGGTCGTACAGGGTCTCCGCCTCTTCGCAGGGGAAGGCCTCCTGAGGGTGGGCGCAAGTGAGGGACTCCTGGCTGAAGACCGTCTGGTTTCCGCAGAAGAAGGAGAACTGGGCCATGTCGACGACATCACCGGCTTCGTTGGGGATCGGCAGGCAGATGTGGAAGACCTGGCAGCCGTTGGCGACGTCGGCGTAGTATCCGTAGGCTCTGCCAGCGCAGTCGAAGGACGGGGTGGGCTCGCCGCCCAGGATATCCAGATACCCGTCGGAGAACCTGTAGGCGGATCGGCAGGCAGCCGTGGCGACGAGGGCTAGGATGCAGATGAGGACCTTCATGATTGTAAGGGAATCTGTAATTACAGATGCTGAGTTAGATTAGTGTTCCTCAAATGATGATAGATTGGAGAGAAAGCTTCGACGGAAGAAAATGGATCGGGCTAGAAAGTCAGTTGACCGTATATGTACGTACATGTACATAACGGTTTCTCTCGTAATACCTGCTGGAACTATCAATTTGACAACACTGAAACGTGTGTAATCAATTTTTTGAGGCATTTATGTAGAACATTTTATTCTTTATACAAACGTCGGATTAATTACATCTTGTAAGAGTTAGCTCAGAGTGAAGAGATTAGATAATCAAAAAGGATTAAAGTTATTGCTTATATACATTAGTAGTAGGTTCCTACAATAACAACCACCTTCCCGTGTATGGTAAAAAAACTTTTATACCTACAGTAAGTACATACGATCCATAGATTTTTTCTGAGGCCTCAGATAACCCGTTTGCGAAAAAACTGGTTCAAGAAGGTCTGCCAATTTTCGTTATGATTACGATGCACTTGAACAATACAAACTATAATGCACTTGTGTGACTTCAAAATATCGCCCTCTCTCTCTCTCTCTCTCTCTCCCTCACAGATTCCAACATTGGTAACAGCTTCCAAGCTAATCTTAATACAATATCAAGTATCTCTCTCTCTCTCTCTCTCTCTCTCTCTCTCTCTCTCTCTCTCTCTCTCTCTCTAACATTGGTAAGAGCTTCCAAGCAAATTGTAATATAATATCAAGTATCTCTCTCCCTCTCTCTCTCTCTCTCTAACATTGGTAAGAGCTTCCAAGCTAATCGTAATGCAGTATCAAGTATCTCTCTCTCTCTCTCTCTCTAACATTGGTAACGGCTTCCAAGCTAATCGTAATGCGATATCAAGTATCTCTCTCTCTCTCTCTCTCTCTCTAACATTGGTAACAGCTTCCAAGCTAATCGTAATGCGATATCAGTATCTCATCTCTCTCTCTCTCTCTCTCTCTCTCTCTCTCTAACATTGGTAACAGCTTTCAAGCTAATCGTAATGCGGTATCAAGTATCTCTCTCTCTCTCTCTCTCTCTCTCTCTCTCTCTCTCTCTCTCTAACATTGGTAACAGCTTCCAAGCTAATCGTAATGCGGTATCAAGTATCTCTCTCTCTCTCTCTCTAACATTGGTAACAGCTTCCAAGCTAATCGTAATGCGATATCAAGTATCTCTCTCTCTCTCTAACATTGGTAACAGCTTCCAAACTAATCGTAATGCGATATCAAGTATCTCTCTCTCTCTCTAACATTGGTAACAGCTTCCAAGCTAATCGTAATGCAATATCAAATATCTCTCTCTCTCTCTCTCTCTCTCTCTCTCTCTCTCTCTCTCTCTCTCTCTCTCTCTCTCACTTTGGTAACAGGTTCCAAGCTAATCGTAATACAATATCAAGTATCTCTCTCTCTCACACACACACACATTGGTAACAGCTTCCAAGCTAATCGTAATACAATATCAAGTGTCTCTCTCTCTTTCTAACACTGGTAACAGTTCCAACATTGGTAACAGCTTACAAGCTAATCGTAATACAATATCAAGTATCTCTCTCTCTCTCTAACACTGGTAACAGATGTCAAGCTAATCGTATGAGAGTATCAAGTATCTTCAAAATATATTATGATTACCTGTTATCTTACCAAACGGAGCGAGCCACAATCGATCTGTAACTACGGACTTTTTATGGATTTAGGCAGAAACATTTTTCCTAGATTGTAATTGCAAAGGAAAGTCATGGTCAGTTACTGAACAACCAGTAATGAAACCAATTATGACTTTAAGAACGTATTCAATCAATCAACGATAACAAAACTCCCACTGATAATACTATGCCGGTATCGGAATGGCTTATCATTTGCAGCGCCAGAATAATCCATCATCTACCAAAATACTGACAACTTTAGATTTATAGTCATGCACCAAGAATAATTGATATAATTTTTTTAAGCAATAAGTCAAATAGAAAAAGCCAGGAAAGTATGGAGACCGGAAAAAACTAATTGCATACATATTATCCAGTTAGGCTATTTCAATTTTCTCTAAATACACAAAATTTTCTGAAAAAAATAGCATGCACATAACCACGGGCAAAAAAACAGATTGAAAACAAAGAAAGCAAATTCATACAAATCAAGAAAATCTTGAAAAGCTCTTGAAGAATATTCGGTCTCTTAAGCAATTAGAGAGAGAGAGAGAGAGAGAGAGAGAGAGAGAGAGAGAGAGAGATAATAGTATTTTAACGCATACAAAATGAGCTTACGTCAGTGGAAAGAAGATTCATCTTTCCCAAGCAACGCAAAGTCTTTTGGTTGACTCAGCGAGACACTAAAAATTAATACAAGGAAAACATCCAGGATTTTTTCAGTCTTCACGAGATTTTTTTACCTTTCTATTTACGTTTCTGATCGAAAGTCACTGGAACTGACGAAGACACTTCTCATAATGTGTATGTCTTAGTCCTCCTCATCACAATGAAAACACAAAGAGAAAATCACTTCCCAAAATCACGCACTGGTATCTTGTCACTCTGTGACGTCAGAGCATCCCCCACGGAGATTACTCTCATCATCTCCACGGAAACGTTCTTGAGTGCTGGTTCTCACTGATCTCTCCTTGTAGTTTCTGCAGGAATTATGATACATATTCGCTTTGCTTGTTTTTGTTTGTTTTTCAGCTGTCAGTTGTATTATATAGCTACTATATTACGTTTCATTCTTTTAGATTACGGTGCGAGAGATTGAGAAATTTTAAACGTGCACCCAGAAAACAACTATGGATGAAGATGTAATTAGGGAAATATAACAGCACACCACAAGGGGAGACAGACTTCTAAAGGCAACCTGTTTTTCCTATCATAACACATCAGGAAATATGCAAAACAGATGCCAAAACCTGAACAAAATGAAGAAAAAGATAAAAAAAAAACATGCATGCACAAAGAAGATACGAAGAAAATTACGAATATCTACCAGATCTTTCCTGCCAGACAGAGCTAAAGTTAAACTTTAAGTTAGAATTTAACTCTTATCGGTTCCCTTTCCGACAAAAGAAGAGCCGAGGTATAATCTTCTGAGACGAGGATTTGCTAAGAATAGAAATTCACGAAGAATTTCGAATGGTGAAATAAAGAGAAAGGATAAGACCTTACTGGGGTCAAGGAGTTGGACAGCACAATGGTTGAAATGATGAAATGTTAATAATGGTAAAACAAAAGTGAGAGAGAGAGAGAGAGAGAGAGAGAGAGAGACCAAGTCTTTTCCTCTTCCCCGAGAAGATATTTTCTCTGTGCTGCTCCTCCACCCACCTTTTTACCGTGACCTGAGATGCCGAACTGATACCCACCAGCGTCTCGGGGCACCCTTTTATATCTCCGGAAGAGGCGTGACCTTGAAAAGCCATCATCATCATCATCAGCTTCGTCGTCGCCTTCGTCATCATCGTCATAAGAAGTCACGAGGAACTTGGGAGAAAAGATCGGGAGACCTAGAGGAGGGTGGGGGTGGGGGGAGGGGGATATTGGGAGGAGGGAGGTGGGTCATGAATGATGGAAACGCTGAATTTTTTTAATCCCTTTTTCTTCTGGTTCTTTTGTTTTAGTCCCTTTTCTTCTTCTTCTTCTTTTTCTTCTTCTTCTTCTTCTTCTTCTTCTTCTTCTTCTTCTTCTTCTTCTCAGTTTATCGAATTTATTTGTTTATAATTCCCTTCTAAAAGATGACGCTTAAGGAATGACGCGTGGTATAAGAGGGCGTGGTTTGGAAAAAGACTTTCTAAAGGATAGAGAATAAAAGGAATCTATTTGGACTCGAGTGTATACTCTCTCTCTCTCTCTCTCTCTCTCTCTCTCTCTCTCTCTCTCTCTCTAAATACTGACCGATCATTTTGCTCTTCTCCTCGTCTAACTAAATTAGACATACACGTTTGCTTATTCACTTTTAAATCCTTATTTTGGAACCCTAATGATCTTGTCAATGCAGATTTAAAGTTGTTATTATTATTATTATTATTATTATTATTATTATTATTATTATTATTATTATTATAATCCTGTTAATCCAGATATAAAATAATAATAATAATAACAATCATAATAATAATAATATTATTATTATTATTATTATTATTATTATTATTATTATTATTATTATTATTATTATTATTTATATAATCCTGTTAATCCAGACATGAAAATAATAAAAATATTATTATTATTATTATTATTATTAAAAATTACTCATAGTAGCATAAGTCTATATACGTACTCATAAATAATTGTGGATGTTTCTCAATTATTATTATTATTATTATTATTATTATTATTATTATTATTATTATTATTATTATTATTATTATTATTAGCAGTTCCAGTATTAATATTATTATTATTGTCATTACTATTATTATTATTGCTGTTGTTGTTACAATCAACAACATCACCAGCTCCTAACCGATAAATACTTGGGACTCCCGATGATTGCCAGGCCTTGAAAATAAGCGCACTTTAAGGACAAGCTCCCTCTGATTGGCCCTCGCACAAAAGAACGCAATCTCCTGACGAAGAAAGACCAAAGGACAAATACAAGAAAAAAAAGTATTAATCGACAGTAAGAATGCACGGAGCGAAGGAGTTAAATGGGGAACGGGAAACTATGGCAGGAATGTTCTCACCAATTAGAATTCGCCCTCCGTAATTGGTAGTCTTTCGGCTCGCGCGTCGTGTTTGTCATTTCGCTTTTTTTTTTTTCATTAGTATTACTTCGTTTTTTTTATTATTATTTTGTTCTTTGTTTTTTTATTATTGTTTGTTATTTACCTATTATTGGTTTGGTTCTGTATTTTTGAGGTCTTTGCTTGATATTTTTCAAGTCTGAACTATTTTTTCAATTTGGATTTCTTGTTATTCAACTCAATAATAATAATAATAATAATAATAATAATAATAATAATAATAATAATAATAATAATAATAATAATAATAATAATAATAATATTTTCAATATTATAATCATTATTATAAACTATGAGAATTTTTATAATGATAAAGTTTTGACGGTAACACTATCATCACATATTTTATTACATTTAATATAATTATTACCATTATCATTCTTTTTGCAGGAAGGCGATGACGCATGGAACGGCGTAATACTACGCATATGGCGTATGCAAAAGCGAAAATAAAAAGCGGAGGCATTTAACGGCATTTGATAAGTGATTACAGTAATAACAGCACTGCTAATGACTGTAATGGCAAATAATGATTGAAGTGAGATTATGTCAAAATAACCTTTTGTTTTTCTTTCTTGGTTCCCATTGCCTAAATATTTAGTTATTTTTTAATGTAATTTTTTTCGTTTTTCAATAATACTTGATAAATATTCATAATCGTTCTTTTTGGTTTGTATACTTTTCACATATTTCTTATTTAATATTCAAAAATCGTTTTTTTACCTTTCAAATTTTTTTCTCGCTTTACATACTCAAAATGTCTTTTTTTTTTTTTTTACCTATAAAAATCTTTATTCTTCTTTCTCGTTTTTCCAAAATTCTTGCCAAAAATCCTCACAAAAATTCTTCTTGCTCTTTCCTTTTTCCTTATCTAATCCTTTGTAAATCCTCAAAAACCTTTCGTTTTCTCTTGTTTTCTATTTTCTCATATTCCTCGGCAGAGCTTCGAAAAGGCCGGTTCAAGGATTATTGACATGAAGAAATGCAAAAAGAGGAGTTCACGGACTTTCAAAACACTTGCCATTTACGCAACCGAGTTCAAGACTCGGGGTGACGCACTTGCATTGCTCTCCCGCAAGGTGGCACGTTGTGTTCCTCGCCATATTGCATATATTATGAAAGTAAGGTAATTCTGCTTTTTATCCGAACCAGTGCGCCAGTGAAAAGAGGACAAAAGGATTCTTCTCTCTCTCTCTCTCTCTCTCTCTCTAATGGTACAATAAGGCAATGTTTTTTAATCTCAAATTAAATATGACAAGGGAGTGTCAAGTATTCCATGCCTAATACCTAAAGATACTTTCTCTCACTCTCTCTCTCTCTCTATAATAGTACAATATCGCAGTATCTTTAATCTCAAATTAAATATGACAAGTGAGTGTCAAGTATTCCATGCCTAATACCCAAAGGTACTTTCTGTAAGTGTGTGTGTGTGTGTGTGTGTGTAACAGATCAACACTGTAATAATTTTAATTACTAAATAAAACAAGCAAGCCGATGTCAAGTATGTATTCATTGTATCTGGTGGAAATTATGGAGTCCTCTCTCTCTCTCTCTCTCTCTCTCTCTCAGCGACAACGCAAGCAATAATTTAATGTGAACGATCTGCGCTGATAGCTTCTTACAAAATGATAAAACTTTTTCATTCCTGAGAAATGTAGAATTTCCTCTTCATTGTCTCTTACTCCTTTATCTTCCTTTTCCCTTTTTTCTCGACTTACTGAAGTTATCTTTATTAGTGAAGGTTCCCTGATTAATACGCTGTAAACTATCTAGCGTCGCAACTATCGTTAGTGGAGTTATCATCATTGCTATTTAGTTCGTTAAAGACAACGCACTCATTGTCATGTCTTACATCACTTATTCATTTACCTATTTTATTAATTTCTCAAAGTATCTTGCACTTTAAAACGATATTAAAGAATGACGTATAAATGACTTTAAGCCAAAAAGAAATTCCGTCTATTTAAAATCTATAATGACAACGAAGCGTATAATGACGTGACAAGTGACACAAGTATTTGCACTGGTAAATAATAGCAGCACGTGAGGTACTGACACTCATATTAATTAAATAGCTTATAAGTGAAATAAGTAGGATGTCCGTTGATTAATAAAAGAGCAGAAAAATAGATAGAATCGGATCTTCGCACTCGAGAGGATATCGTTTTCTGTAACTCCGTCATTAGCATAAAACAGAAAATTATCAATGATTTTGTTAAATGTTTCTCGAGTTATTCAATATTTTGTCGCACCTTTACAGTAAGGAACGCAATTATTTTAAGATACACGGATAGCGTATTCCTAATTTTATTGTCCATGAAATTTAGGGTGTTCATTTGTATAAACTGACTCCTTCTAAAATTCGAGGCCTTCCGGCAAAAGTAAAAGCGAAAAGGATGAAGAAAGCGAAACACTAATAGAATTTTCTGTCACTGGCATTATCGCAGAAGCTCCCTCAATACATATTTGCTTTACCACCTTCCGTTCTTCCCTTACCACGACCGAACCACCACCCATCCCCTGGGACCACCCGTCAGTGTTTGCAGGTCTCGATCTCGCAACACAAATCTCTCCCTCCCCTAGCCACCCGTCAACTATCCACCCACCTCCATCTTCTTGCTTTCCGTACTTGACCGCTGTTATTAAGAGTCACTCCGACTCGTTGCCTTCAATGGAATGATTAACAGGAGAGAAAGAGATAACTAATGAAGGTAAGTGCCTATAGTCATGGCCACCCGAGCATTAAAAAATCTTGAAATGTGATTCGACTGAGTAAAAGACAATGCAGGATTGTTACTGAAACGAAAAAGACATGGCTTATGACGTATGTTGAATGATAGCTTATAATATTAACGATGATATTAGAATAAACAAAAGTTTATTACTAATAAACAAATATCTTTACGTGACCCCTTCCCGGAGTCTAACGTAATTTAACTTAACCTCTGGCCTTTGACAGGACGACTGAAGGATATCTCTAGTGTCTATACCAGCGTCATTATAATGTACCGTTGAATAACAAAACTTTAATTCATTTTCATAGATTTCATACATGCATACGTACACACAAGCGCTCACACACATATACACACTTTATATATATATATATATATATATATATATATATATATATATATATATATATATATATATATATATATATATATATATATATATATATATATATATATATATATATATATATATATATATATGCATCTGTTCAAATCGTATGAACTTTAATCCTGTGTAATGAAGGGAACAACAGAAAATGTTGAAGCTTATAAGCCAAATCATATGTAACCAAAGACAGACTTGATACAGACGAAAGGTGTATTGATTCCCTGCGTAAATAAACTGGCGTCACATAAGTAGATCATTTAACTGTAACATATCGACAGATTTGCAGGTCAAGAAACCTATTTTATTTTTAAGTACAAAAATATTTAAAGCTCCAACATAAATAAAAAGAAGCAAAAGTAAAATGCCAAGGTGCATACACGCTCACTGCCGTGAAATGCAAATACCTCCGCTTCCCATTAGCATCTTCCTTGTGAGAGAAAGATCCGGAAGAAAAGAAAAAATAAACGAGGATTTCGAAGCTACGAAACCCCACGACTTTCATCATAATGCCTCGTGATGGAAGAGTTAAAAATACGCACTTGAATCTCCCTTCCGCGTCATCCTCGGCCTCCTACGCATGCGCAAGGACGGACGCATCCCGCTGGGTCTGTTGCTTATACCCGAAGGCCGCCGTTGAGGTCCGCGTTCCTTTCCATTCACGAAATTCGTTGATTTCTCGCCCTTTGTTTTGTCCTCAAGTCATTTCCTCCGTGAAAGGCCACTTTCTTTGTATGTTAAAAGAAACGGTTTTGAATATCTTTCAAAGTTCAAAGTACGAAGCTACTTCCATATTCATGTTTTTACTGAGAGGAATCATTCTGTTTTTATTTGGTATTTCCTTACTTTTTTTTTTATTTTTCCGACAAGTGCTCTTCATTGTGTATCCATATACTGAAATATTTTAACTCATTTTAAAAGTTTCTGTAGGAAAAGTCATACCCTTGTTTACCATCTTATTATTTTGCGCCGCTGACACGTTCAAGTCTATGAAGTGTCCGGGAATTTTAGGATTTACCGCAATGTTTAGTTATCTCGATAAAAAGTGATATAGCTTAGTGCTATTTGATGTTGCAAAATTTGCAATATCGGATTTTTAAATCCAATTTTTTTTTATTTATGACAAAATCTCAACTCAACCTTGATCTTAATTTCTTTCATTGTTGTATCTACGACAATTACTTAACTTCGGTGAAATAGATTGAGTCTCTCTCTCTCTCTCTCTCTCTCTCTCTCTCTCTCTCTCTCTCTCTCTCTCTCTCTCTCTATGCATAAAAATGGCTTCATTATTTACCCAACTCTCTCCTTATAGAGACTACGACCTTATATTGCCCACCCTGCATCAACCAGATAAAATCCTTGGCCAAACAAATTACAGATAATTCCCTCGGAAAATGGTTAATTTTCCTAAAAAAGGATATTTTAAATCATATCTGGGTAGGCGGAGACTCAGCTACAGCACTGCCATCATTAACTTATGATGGCCATGGCAGATATGGCCCGTATTTTACAGTATAAGTTGTCGTAGCTGTTGTCTTTGTTGTCAAAACTTGGCCTCATGTCAGCAGTGGATCCTGCTCTTTCTACAGAGCAGCAAGTTACTCCAGGCAGCTGAAGAAATGAAGATATCATGGCCTTAGGCTAGCACGGGCCCTTGCTTTACGATGTTTTATTCAGACATGCCATACATGTACCTAAGGCCAGCACAGGCCCTTGCTTTATGATGGTTTATTCAGATATGACACATATTTACCTAAGGCCAGCACAGGCCCTTGCTTTATGTTTTATTCAGATATGTCATATATGTACTAAGGCCAGCACAGGCCCTCGCTTTATTTTTTTTATTCAGATAGCCTACATATGTACATGTCCTTTAGCTTCATAATCCTTGTTATATCCACATCATAATTTTCACATCTATTTCATAATCCTACATATCATTGCAAGTTTCATCCCTTTCGAGTTTTCAAAATTTTTTATGTATGTTCATGAATGTGTATCTGTGGCCATTTGTGTCCAAAATAAAGCTTTTGAATTTTAATTTTAATTTGAAAGCTTCTCTTAAGGGATTAACGTACGAGACTTTTGACATTTATGCACAATAGACCATCAGCTATACTGCAGAGGAAAGTGAACGAAGGCAAATTCCAGAACAACTTACTGACTGGTGACGATATGACTATTTTATTTACAATAAACAACTATTACCAGAGAAAGACTGGTACGAAATGACTATCAAATATAATAAACAACTATTACCACGGAAAGATTTGTGCGAAAAATTTAGCCTATTAGTCACGCAGATACAGGCTTGAGGATCAAGTGGATACGACAACGGTGAAAGCTGTCCTTTTGTAATAAAAATTGAGGAAGAAGAGATTTGGTCAAGTCCTGAGAGAGGAAGAATAGCTTAGTCATTTTGTCCCCAGAAACCGATGGCGCTTGTATTCAAAACAAGTAAAAATTGCGCCGAAGTTTCTTCGGCGTAATCGAGTTTTCTGTACAGCGTATAATTCTGTATGAGTCGCGGTCCATGAAACTTTCAGCCGCTGCCCGTTGGTGACCTGTCCTATAGCGTTGCCAGACTCGCGAGCATGACTATCTTTAACCTTAAATAAAATAAAAACTACTGAGGCTAGAGGGCTGCAATTCGGTATGTTTGATGATTGGCGGGTGGATGATCAACATACCAATTTGCAGCCCTCTAGCTTCAGTAGTTTTTAAGAGCTGAGGGCGGACAGAAAAACTGCGGACGGACAGACAAGGCCATCTCAATAGTTTTCTCTTACAGAAAACTATAAAGCAGATTCCCTTCCCCTTTCTTCTCTCTCTCTCTCTCTCTCTCTCTCTCTCTCTCTCTCTGAAGTGTTTACATCATCAAGGGCATTTTTCTACATACAATCTTATCCCCTTAAATCGCGGTAAAATGATGAGCGTACGTTATATATTACTGTAAACGATATGCTCTAATATGTAGGTCTTTAAAGGTTATATTTTTTTCAAAATTATTGAATCATAATTTTTCACTGCCTTTATACACAAGAATTGCTTTCTCATGTGGAGAAATGGAAGTCAACACACTATTGTAACCTCTACTTGTTTACTTATTTTTTTCGTTATAAAATTTGAATGCTATTTACTTGTTCAACGGAATGCCATTTAGTGTTTGTTTGTTCTTGGTAATGAAGTCTAGTATTTCAAAGTCGTAGTTAATTTTCTTTTGAGGTTCACATTTTAATCATTCGGAAGTTCTAAGTTTTACTAGATGACCTAACATATTCCAAAGTTCAGCATCTTGTTTAAAATTCCGAAATTCTGGGTTTTATGGGAAAGAGCTACCTAATTCCTCGGGATTTGATTTTCCCTAAATTCTCTACCAAGTATGAGTGTCCAGCAAAATTCTCCATGAAATCAATACATATTTTGTCCCACTTTGCAAAATTTACGATTCTGTTCCGTCTATAATGGAGTTTCATACTGAACGTATTCGGTCTCAAATGATTTCAAAAATACTGAATCACATATTTATTAAAAATTAATACCTTCATCGCAACTACACTCGTGTCAAGGCTGAAAAATGAAAGACTGAAAATATAAGTTACACAAAGATTAAAATTATGAATTAGTATTGTCTCTTGCATAAACATTGCAAACATGCCTCCAGGTGAGGATGACTTTGCATCAAAATTTCGTTTTCTTTAGTATTTTATGGAATGTTTTGCTCTCCAATGAAAATGAGGAGGCTCACAAAAACTATATTATTATTATTATTATTATTATTATTATTATTATTATTATTATTATTATTATTATTATTATTATCAGAAAAATATACCTTTTGTTCATGAATTGGAAAAGTTCTTGAAATGGAATTTTACAACAATTTTTATCATTGTCATCAATATTATCAGTATTATTATGATTCTTGAAATGGAACTGTATGGCAATTTTTATCATTATTATCAATATATTATCAGTATTATTATTATTATTATTATTCCAGTTATATCCACGAATAATTCCATCAGCGAAAATATGCCTCGTGCTCGCAGTCTAAACAAGGTCTTAAAATATTAAATTACTTTGTGAAATTTCTGCCAAGATGACACAAAGAAATCTGCAAAGAATAAAGATTAAAAAAATAAAAACTGGCAACTCATCCTGTGACGAAAATTAGGGTAACTTGCAACTCACTGGAATTGACACCGCAAATAAACAATTACAAAATCACCCAACGACAACATTGAGGTCATCGACGTAGTTCCCCCGCACCGGACAGTAATTACGGAATTTTCCTCGGTCAGAATCGAAGGGTAATTAGAGAAATGTTAATGACTACAGCAAGGGAAATCGTGAGTGAACGCGATTAAGGAAAAGAGAAAGGATTTTAAAAAAATTTTTTTTACAGGGAAATCAAACAAAATGCTCAAAAAATATTTTGTTTTGATTTGTCTGTAGACAATTTTTTTAACCCTTTCAAATTTCTGGAGATGCGATGGTGGTCAGAGAGAGAGAGAGGGAGAGAGAAAAAAAAATATAATATATACGTATGTATGTATGTATGTATGTATGTATGTATGTATGTATGTATGTGTGTGTGTATATATATATATATATATATATATATATATACATATATATATATATATATATATATATATATATATATAGAGAGAGAGAGAGAGAGAGAGAGAGAGAATATATATATATATATATATATATATATATATATATATATATATATATATATATATATAGAGAATATAGAGAGAGAGAGAGAGAGAGAGAGAGAGAGAGAGAGAGAGAGAGAGAGAGAGAGATATATATATATATATATATAATATATATATATATATATATATATATATATACATATATATATATATATATATATATATAGAGAGAGAGAGAGAGAGAGAGAGAGAGAGAGAGAGAGAGAGAGAGAGAGAGAGAGAGAGAGCAAAGTCTTACAACGCATAATGGAGTTAGAGGGGGAGCGTCGTTCACTTGCCATATTAATTATGTCAGCGACCTTTGCGATGAAAGTTACGACATGAATCATTTCTGTAATTGGTCCTCGATACGTCAGACCTTTTCGTATTACAAAATGTTACAAAATGAACGTTGATGGAGGCGTCGGCATTTCTATGAGCGAATGGTTATTCAGCGATTAAGAGCGCTTCTTTAGACTGAATTACAGAAAACTATTAAACAGTGCTGAACTGAAAGGGGGTTTTATTAATAATAATAATGATGATGATGATAGTATTTTTATAATAATAATAATAATAATAATAAGAAGAAGAAGAAGAAGAAGAAGAAGAAGAAGAAGAAGAAGAAGAAAATA